>NW_015114320.1:0-2378 GCF_001443285.1 Poecilia latipinna | reverse complement strand
GCTGCACTGAGGTCCAACAGAACCAGCATTGTGGTTCTCCCACAGTCTGTATTTATATGGATATCATTGAACACTTTTTTGATACATCAAAACAGAAAAAAGAAAAAAAACACATTCTAGAGCAAAAACCTTCTTCTAAAAATAAAATTGTTGTATTTTGATTAAGCAAATTTATTTTCCATTTGTCAAATTGTGCTATCGTATGATCAGTGGAAACACAGCTACTGGGAATCCATTCAGGTTGGCAAATAGCAGCAGCATACAGTGTGAATGCACACCACTTGGAATATGACAGCCAGTCAAATGTTGCATCCTAGCAGTCTTTTGTAATATTGATATTCTACACTCAATAATATTGCAGTGATTAGGATTCTATGGAAGTAGATATGTGCCATGGGGATTTGAATTAAAAATACCTCTGAAATTTGAATGTTGTATATTTGTACTTACTTTTTCAGTGTTAAAATATATTCTGAATATAGTTTGATATATTCAAAATATTTTTTAATTTATATATTTTAAGTTTTAATATATATTTGTACTTTTTCAGTCTTTAAATATATTCTGAATACAGTGAAAAAGTAAGTACAAATATACAACATTCAAATTTCAGAGGCATTTTTAATTCAAATCCTGATGGCATCTATTTACTTCCATAGGATTCAAATTAAGCAGCTCTACTAGAAACTCTGCTGACTGAGAGCTAAACCTCCTGTACTAGAACCAACTACAACGCTAAAGCTAAATGTAACATACTGACCTTTAGCTATTAGATCTGATCCATAAATTTAACAAGCACCACAAAATCTGTCAACAATGTAATTTGATGACTAAATGTTCTAAATGCTAAAATAAAACGCTAATTGGTAATAAAATACTAACCTGAAAAACTCTTTTGATGCTTACTATTCCAACTCCTGACTCACCACCGGGCGGGGCGGTGTGTCTGAGTGAGATGTTTTTATACTTGAACGTCGGGCTATGATGTAGCTGTAACAGGTTTTATTGCTGCAACCAGTAGGAAACCTCAACTCCCTAAGCACTGCTCGACCGAAGGATCCCAGCGATGAGACAGTTTAAGGCAATAACGACACAAAACAAAACAAACTTTACACGAAAATGTCAAAGGTTTGCCCCAAATATCATATTTAGCAGGTTTAGTTTAGTTTACCAGGGAGGAAAAGAAAAGTTGATTTGAGAGTTAGTTACGCTTTAAGCACCAAAGAGGGAAAAAGAAGCTCAATGTCAGACTCCAGTAAAAGCTTTGTTGACATCTGTGGTTTTCCACTTAAAGTCAAGTCAACCTCTGGCAGTAGACAGGAGCACCTCAAACCCACATCCACTATCCACAGCCACTGTGGCTGTTTGCTTTAAAAAAAAAAAAAAGCTGTGGTCTCTCAAAGTGCCAGCTAAAGCGGGTAATTTAGCATTTTTTTAAACGTCCCTTTCATACAGCAGTGAAGACGATCACACCTGGACAGATGCGTTTTATTGGTCTACTCCATCCAGCCTCTGCCCCTCCGGCTGTAGCAGGATTATGTCTGACATGTTTAAGGAAGTGGATTTGGCAGCCGGTGTAGGAAACGAAGACGGGCATTCACACATGCACACGCACGTAATGCTGGTGGTAGTTCTTAATCTGTAACCTTCTGCCAAGCTAAAATTAATTTGTGTTTTAGGAGGAAGAGGAAGATGAAGGGGGAAGCTGTTGAATTAACTCAGATATAAGTAAAGACAATACTGAGTGGCTTAGCAGGTGCATTTTCATTACAAATGTGCTCAAAACTTTGTCAGTATTCTGCTAATGTACAAAAAACATAATTTCTCAACTACGGTGTTTCTGTTTAAGTAAGAAACGCAATATAAATCACATGTGAACAAGCTTGTTCATGCGATAAGTCGTTAAAAGAACACGTGCCATCATCCTCCTACCACTTCCTGGTGTTTTCGTCTTTGTGGTTTGTGCCAGTAGCAACATCTGGTTATTGACGTGACAAGTGTGATGCCAAAAAAGTGTTTCCATTCCAGTTTTGTGAAATAAACCAAATTTTGATGCAGCTGAAAGACCACATCATCCTTATAGACTTATAGAAAAATTAGATTTTTTCCAAATTGACATGTTTCCATCAAGCAAATTTATTTTTGAAATGTCAAGTTACGCAATTATATGGTTAATAAAAACACAGCTACTGTTGTCCATAAAGCGATGTTTGATTGGAGCAGAAATTTGAATGTGGCTCAGCTAAAACAAATGCAGCGACACATTTATGGTAGTGACGTGTTGAAGCTTCCTCAGTTTGATCCAAAAAAACATGACGAGTGATGCATTGAGAGTAAACACAGAATTAACTCAGACTATGGAGTTAGATTTGTTTCAC
>NW_015114319.1:124655-143687 GCF_001443285.1 Poecilia latipinna | reverse complement strand
CATTCAATTTTCCCATCTTTATCCACATCAGGAAATAAATCAGATTCTGAACTTTTCCAGGTTTTGTGGGAAACCTGGAAAAGTTTCCTACAAAAAGTTTCCCTCGGTTTGTGGGGAAACCGAGGGAATAAACTGGAAAGCAGCAGGTCTCCACATTATAGAGCAACATCACTACAACAATCAGTGGTGCAACAATAATAATATAAAGAACCATCTGATTGGCTGTAGGACTCAAACACTAGGCGGTTCTCACTCTGCAGGGCAATAAGATATGGAGAATCCTGCTTGTAGAAAGTTTCCAAATATTCTTCATTCACTGTTTCTTTCACAGCAGGAAATATTTAGAAAAGCACCCAAGTTTCCTTTAGTCTGTAATGTCATCCAGTTTGAACAACTGGAACAAAAAGAGGAGGAAATGTGAGGAGAAATGAGCAGAGGTCCTGAGAAGCTGAGGCTGGTGATGTTTGTGTTTTGTTCCCTTCATGGTCAGCTTCATCATGAAACTTCATACCACAGAACATGCTGCGTCCTGCTGCGTCCTGCTGCTTCCTGCTGCTGAACTGCGTCAGCAGACCTGAAGCATCAACACAGGAAGCTCAGCTCAGGTTACAAACATGCAGAAGAAGACTAGCAGGGTTCAAGAGGTCAGATTATCCCAGACTCAATTTCCCAGAGTTCAGTGGGCTCCAGCCTCAGATTTAAACCCACAACGGTACGGTTGACCATAATATTTATGAAAATATTCATAGTGGAGAGAATTTAAATGTAGGAGGGAGGAAGAAACTAAAAAAGGAAAGAAGGGCGTGCGTGCGTATGTATGGAAGGAAGGAAGGAAAGGAGGAAGTAAGCCCAGATAAAAAGGAAGTAAGGAAATAAGAAAAGGAAGCAAACACAGATAAAAATAAAGGAAGGAACGAAGCCCGGAAGAAAGCGAGGAAAGAAGAAAGAAAGAAATGAAAAAACCCATATGGATGGAAGGAAGTGGCTAGCAGGAAAGAGCAGAAGGAAAGAAAGAAGGAGAACAGAACAAACAAACAAAAGAGGAAGGAAGGAAGGAAGGAAGGAACCCTGAATGAAAGACATTGAAGGAAAGAATGGAAGTAGGACACTATGAAGGGCACTGAGACTGGAGGTAGCAAATTAGGAAGGTAGGAAAGAGGACATATAGAATAAAGGACACAAGGTAGCAATGAAGGACAAGAGAGAGGAAAGAAAAATGCAGGTATGAATGAAAGAAGGAAGGAGGACACATGGTTCTCCTTCCTGCCACTGGTTGGTGTAAACAGAATAACAAACCGTCATCAACACCCGTATTTCCTACCAACAAATCATTCACAGGTTTTTACTTTTCAGATGTTTACTTCCTGGTTCTGTCTGTGCAACCGTTTCAAAACAAACATTGCGGATAAATGGTCCGTAAGAGCCAGATGAGATATGAATGACTTTTAAACATTTAGAAAGTGGTGTAAAGTTATGAAGAAGTTCAAGTTTGGAGGGAATAAACACCAAGTTCGACAGATGAGAGAGAAAACCAAATGAAACTGGAGTTAAATTGTTTGACCATAACGATCCGAACCAAACCACAAAATTAGTTTCAAAGTGGTTTAAGAACAACAAACTCAATATTTGGAGTGAAAAGGTGTTTGTGAGAAATACCTGCATATAAAAAGCTGCTTACTAAGACTACAGCTTGGTGTAAACTGTACAGTTTCCCATAAAAGAACAACAGGACAGCAGGGAGACGGTTTCTTTATTCCTCCACCAATCACATCCTCACACACATCACATTATGCTAAACAGCTTAACTCAACAAAGGGAGTCGCACAAACACATCTAAGAGAAAAAAAAAGCAGCATGTTGGCAAATACCTGCCACTTCTTGGAAATTAAGTTCACAAACCTGCTGATGGGGGGCTGCAGCAACGACGGCGATGTGTGTGCGTGTGTGTGTGCGTGTGCGTGTGCGTGTGTGTGTGTGTGTGTGTGTGGATGCTACGGTCTGCAGCGCGCCCCTGGTAGACTATTAAACCGAGCAGCAGAGGGGAATACATGCACAGCTCCAAAGCATAAAAAGGTAATTAGCATCTTGTGTAGTTTGATGGTGGGTGTGTCTGAACTACGCCTTGTGGAAAAATCTGGCACAGAAACGGCCTCCGGGTTTCCTTCTGGGATGGAAATAACAACCTGCAGCCGTTTCTAAAGCTTCATCTCGAATGTCCGCTTGATTTTTTTTAGTGTAGTAAGAGATTGTGAGCACAATTTAAAAAAACAATGAATGAAGCAAAAGCTTACAAAGATCTGCAAATCTGAGTCACAGCAGGAGGTTCTGGTTTCGCAGCTGCAGCTGATTAGCAGAGGAAACGTTAGGATGTAGAAATGTCAGATTTTCAAATTAAAATGAGATTCTGTAACTGGAGTAAAGCTGTACTAATGATTATTTTAGTGATCGATTACTATATGACTATTAATCTGATAAAAAAAAGGCACATTGTGCAGATTTTACATTGAAGAACTTAAACCGTTTTTATACAGTATTAGCAATACAATATGCAAACAATTACTGTTTTAGAGAAAATAAACACTTTATTGCCTAAAATGTAATATTTACTTTCTTGAATGTGTGCAAAGGATGCATCTGCAGCTAAAAAAAATAAAAACATCAACATGTGAAACGCTCAGACTCTTCTGCTTGACTTGACATAAAAACAGCAGAGCTGATCTGATCATTTATTGATTAAACAATTAAAACAATTAATAATTACACAGCAAAAGGAGATTTATATATTTTTTATTTTTAAGGAATTTGAACCAGGAGAAGCTAAAACTGCTTTGACTAGAACGTATTTACAAACAAATTGTTTTTTAATCATAAATTCAAAATGTATGTGTATATCTTTACACTTTTGGCCTAATTGCTGCTCTGATGAGTTTGTTTTTTACTCTATGCACTCCAGTTAATCAATTACTAAATTAGCTGACGATTATGCCAATAATCGATTCATGATGATTAATCATTTCAGCTCTAAACTGAAGGAATTCCTATCCAGCTTCATGCTGCGGATTGGAACGAGAATGACAAAAAAAAGTTTTTAATCAGAGGAAAAAAAAACCCCAGAGAAGACAAAGATGGCTGAAAGCTGAATCTACTTTTCCCTCCTAAACATCTCAGTCAGAGCTGCATTCCAACGCCAGTTTCTCAGAGGATCGACTCAGCAGGGCTGCAGAAAAACACAAAGTCTTCTGGAAAACGTCCCGGAGGAGACGAGGAGGCAGCAAGCACAGAGATGAACACTGAGAACAGAACAATACGCCAGAATGATTGCAGTTTTAGTGCATGCAATCCGATCCAAGTTGCACTGATTGGACATTATATTTCAAGTCATGCATTCACGTTCTGCATAATCTGTCATATAATTGGCGGAGGTGGAAAGATCCTCAAACGCAGATAAAACTGAATCATTTTGAGCCTTTTTGATCTTGTGCAGCTCTTTAACTTTAAAAAGTCCCGACTTGAAGACTGGCGTGATTGCAGAGCCTTTATAGTATTTAGAAAGCGTTTGAAGTTTCCAATTAATTTCAATGTCATCCATGTGGAAACGGTTCGCAATTGCTCCAAGACTTATACTCAGCATTCCTTTTGTTTTGTTTTAATTTTCTGGAAGGCGGGGAAAACCCTGACGGAGCCTGAATGCTCCCCCCGCCGCCCCTCCATCGTCAAAATGAAGATTTACAGCAGCAGTGACTAATAAGACGGAGCTCTGTCTGTCGGGAGACATTTAGAGGAGAAGACGACCTCAGCCAGAATTTCACAAATGAGTTTGGCATCGTCCCCAGTTCGCCTGGCGCTCATTTCAAGGTTTCTACCAAACAGATAAAACCACAGTGAAAACTCCACCACAAGTCCACCTCTACAGCTGCAGAAAGCTGCACTAAAACAACATTTGTAATGCACAATAACGACAAAATTGGTTTGGCGGTTTTGTGTGAGAAGAGCACAGTGATTGCTGATGAACTTCTTCAGCGAGGCCCAAATTCACTGCAGTGCAGGAAAAAAAAAAAGGACTGCAGCCAAGCGGAGCAGCCAGTGTTTGCTCATTCACTGGCTTCTGTGGGAGTCGGATGTGTGTCTCTTTTTCCACCACAAAGGGCTCAGCACCACGTCTCCTTTCTGTCCTCCACTGGGCCTCTATTCATTTGGTTTCTGCTCCCATTTACAAACAATCTCAGCAATCATCTCTGTCCATCGGGGACAACTTTTCACTTTCCAGCAGTAATCTGCCATTTCTTTTTTCCAACCAAGAGGGAAGCATCATCTGTGTCTCTTTGATCTCAGAGATTAAAAAAAAAAAAACAGAGCGAGAAGATTTTTAAAGTCTGGATTTAGCAAAGATATGAAATGCAAGGTAACTTATTCCCTTAAACATAAAAACAATTTTAAAATGCATTTTTTACCCACAGGAATGAGAAACCCAAGACCAGCCGTTACATAATGACACACAGTCACTCAGAATAAATGAAAATAAAAACTGGCCTGTGTTTTTACACCATTTCTGTCTCCCAACAATAAAAAACAAACTATAATACAAGCTGCTAGTGTTTGTAGCTAGCAAGCTAATGTAGCTGTCATTAATTCAGAGTTAGCATGTTAATGTTAGACTACCAACATTTTAAAAGGCCTGATTAATGAAGCTTTGTTGTAATAAACTGAGAACATACAAATTACTCGTTGCTAGTAGCTAATAATGCTAAACATACACAAGACACTACATAATGTCAAAGTAGACTTTTCATTTTGTACTTATTATTTTGAATATTGATCAAATATGTTTAGCACTTAAGACATAATAGGCGTTTATGTTCTAAGAAAAATAATATGAAGAGTTTAAAACTTGTTTGTTTTTTGTCTTTGTAATGACTGTCAGCATCTTTATACTGTCCACTCCTTCGGTATATGGGACAGTTTTCTTCTCATTACTGTGAATTTATAATAATACTGATAAATTATTTTGTAAATTCATATTTGTTTTCACTTCTAAACACTGTATTTATGTTAAGTCCTCCTCGACTTAACATAAATACAGTTTACCGCAAATTTTTTGGATTAACCAATTAATGATTGAATAACAAAACGTGCCAACAAAACAGGATTTTTTTTGTATAGTTTTGACTTAATTGGCCCTAAAATTGACTTTTGTGAGTCTCTATAAAATTACTAAATTTTTAATCAATTTTTCAATAATTGATTCACCATGATTCATCGTTTCAGGCCTAATTTTCAGAACCTAAACAACAAGGAGAACCTTTACAAGGAGCCTAACTATGTGGGCACTTTAGTGTCCTTTGCAATAAAACAAAGATTTCAGCATTTAGACCGATTACAATAAAAACGATTAATGTTTACTGCTGCCTCTGTCCAATGGGACCATAAGGCAGCGTTGTAGCTCCCTGCTCCCTTCATTTTTAGCCTCTGCATTCGGTCCCCAGACAGCAGGCAGCACAAAGGCCCATCAATTTCAAATGTCAGCGGCGTGTGTGTTCGTGTGCGCCTTGCTGCGGTGAGACATGTCAGGGGACTTGTCTGTTATTTATCATAACCCCAGAGTGTCGCTAGGTTATCAAATGATGTCCATGGAGCAGATCTGTCATCCTAATCCTTGTAGCCCTCCCCCAACACACACACCTCTATCACACACCTAAAGCCACTCCTCTTCATCTCACTCCTGCTGTCAGATGGTGTGCCTTTAAAGCCTCTGATATCCACTGAGAAAGTCAATCACAGACAGCAGATATTGGATGATCTTACAGGGATTAGGGTCAAGTCAACATGGAGGACAAAACAGGAAAAAAGGAAGAGATGAAACGAGTAAAAAAATAAAATAAAATCATGTTTATCAGAAGAAAACAAAAGGCCAGGTGGTGTAGAGAGGGAACGTGGCTCCATATGTGCTGGTTTGAAGCCTGCAAGGCGACATGTGGGTAAATGGGATTTCCTAGTGAGGGGAGGTGAACGGGGGCTTAAAGCAGCTCAACTGATCTCCAGGGAATCAGGAGGATTTGATGTTAGTCAGCACAAGTCCAAGGAGGAATATGAACGCACAATCTGTTGATTTTTAACGGAGATGCTTGATTAAAACACGCAGAAAAGTAAAAATAGAAGTGCAGCAGGCAACCAAAGAAGGGATAAAAACAGCAGAGTTACAGTCTGAATGGTTTTCATTCATGCTGCGTTGCACAGAACCGGATGCAACGCAGAGCAAATGGCTAAAACTGATTCTTAATTAGCCGCCCTGCTTCAGCTGCAGCCTGTTAGCAGTCACAGTGTACAACCCATCATGCGAGCTGCTAACACCTGCTTTCATAGTTTCCATTAGTGGCAGCATGAAGAGCAACAGTGTTTATAGTGGAAACAATCTGACTGAGGTGGATGTGAGCACAAAGAGCAACTCCTATCTGGACTTAATTATTTAGCAGGTGGGAGTGATCGCTGCCTCCATTTTTCATTAATAATGGAGCCACAGGCTGCGTCTGCATGTGCTGACGTCTTAATATGGAGCTAAAATGTTTAACTGCACCTTCAATTATTCAATATTCATTAAAGAAATCAGGTTTAATACGAGCAAGCAGCAGTGGAAATATTCCAGAGTTCATTTTAAGAAATTAATATACGAAAGAAATGTAAATTTGTTGAAAATATTTATATGATGGGCAGGATTTACATATGGAAACTGCAAAGACAAGGATATGATGAAGGAAACAGAGGAAGTGGGGATAAAAGGAAAGGAAGAAGGGAAGGATAGATGGAAATGGAGAGATGAAGGGAATTAAAGAAAAGGGAACAAGGAAGGAAACGATGGACGGACAAAAATGAAGAAAATAAGGTAATAAAAATTAGAGAAAATAGGAAAGAAAAGAATGAATGAAGAGACAAAGAAGGAAATAGGGAAGGAAAGTAAAGAAAGAAGGGTGGAACAAACAAAGGAAGGAAGGAAAAAAGTGATGAATGAAAAAGACAGAACAGAGGACATCAGGAAGGAGGAAAGGAAGTAATAAGGGGATTCAGGAAGATATGAAAAAAATTAGACAAAAAAGAAGGAACAATCAGGAGAAAAATGAAAGGAGGATAAAAAGGAGGGGAAAAAGTAAGAAAAAAATGAAAGGAAGAAAAGGACAAAGGAACAAACGGGATGAAAGGAAGGAAATAAGGATGCAATGGAGAGAAAGAAGGAAAATCACAGGACAAAATAATCACAATGGGAGAAAAAACGACGACAACAAAGAGGAAGAGAGAAAGGAAGGTCACAGAGAACAAAGAGAGACAGGAAACGTTTGAATAAACAAATGAAACCAGAACAACGATGAGAGCAAATCTCTGAACGGTTTTCATGGGCGGAGAGGTGAACGTAAACAACAGAATATCAAACAAATCATCCGTTCTGAACCCACGATGAAGCATTCACACCCTCAGACACACACTAACTGATGGTGATGAAAGTAAAAGTGGTCCAAAATGGATTGCTGCTGCTGTGCGGCGCCCTGCTGAGGTCCAGAGATAACCGGCTGGTTAATGAGCTCCAACTCTGAGGAGAAAAATGCCCGTTGAAAGCCAACGCTGGAGGCTTATCTCCTGATTCACACATGAGAATTCACCTACTGCGCAAAACACACCGCAAGGCGCCGCAGCAGGAAAAGACAGATTAGGTGAAACAAGCCGAAAACACAATGGAGACTTTATTTCACCAAATTCATTAAGTACCAAAAACAGCCGTCATTTATGAGGTGGGATCCCTTTGAGCTGAGGCTTCCTGTGGTTCCTGGTGCCACTGCAGAGAAACAACCACCAAGCTTAAACCAGGTGTTTAAATTCACATCACTAAACCTTTCAGGTCAGTTTGGATTACCAAATACCTCTTTTGCTTCCCAAATGTGAAAAAACAAGTAGTTTGCATGAATTTTCTTAGTATTTGATAACATTTAGCTGTAGTCTGGCTATTTAAGTTGCTTTTGGAGTAACGGCTTCTTCCTTCCTGAGCGGCTTTTCAGTTAGACCAGGAGTCAAGTCAGTCCACCAATGCAGGAACAGTTTACAGTGTTAATTTGATTATCTATAGCGTGAAATGCTACTGGATGTTTGCTTTAGAGTGCTAAGTTATTAGTTAATGTGTTCTGTCAGACTGAAACATTCACTTAAACTAATGACCAAGTTTTAGTCGTTAGCTTAGCATTGGACATCGTCTAAAGCAGACGACAATCTTATAACTTTACCAAGTGAAAAAGACTTAGAGTTAGCCATTTTGAAATGTTTGTAAGGTGTTGAAAGTGAACATTTACTGTGACTCTTTACAGCAGTCAGACCCACTGTACTGTTCGCCTAAGAAACCAGGACAAAATGGGTAAAAACTACAAAAAATTCAAACTATTAAATGCTTTAGAGGCATTAAAATGATTCCATGGGATCAGGGTTTTCTAAAAATCTGAAATTCTCTTCAAAAGAGCCACTGATCCATCTCCTAAACCTGTGTGTTCTGGTTGTAATTTATCAAAAAGTATGAGTGGATTAAGTTGGGGACTGGAGAATGATCAGGATTCCTCTCTGCTGGACAGCCGCTGCTCTGCAGAGCACCACAAGCTTCTTGTTTTAACCTAACAAGCGAAGGCATATATTTAGGATTTAAAACTGCATTCAAAAAAAGATGCAGACCAAATTCCTGCCTAACTGTCCTCTCATCCACAGACACGTCCTCAGGCAGCAGCCGCATCGCATTCTTGGCATTTTCGCTAAAAGCCAATTATGGCTTCCCAGACCGGCAGCTCAACAAGCCAGCGGATTCTCTCCTCATTAACATCACAAATAAGAACAACAAAAAAATCCCCTCAAATCTGTGCTGATAATACAGCAGCTGGATTTTCCAAAAGGCATGCAAGCCCTGGAGCAGGAACACACTCAGTGTCGGCTCACTGCAAGACGTTAAACCAGAAATTCAAGGAAACGACACACTGACACACTGCAGTGTGGGATCAATTGCAGAGATACGAGCAGAACTGTTGTGCAAGGACGTTTTACATGCTCCAGCTAGATTCAAAACACATGCAAACGCTGCAAAATGCAAACATGACAGTTTTAGAGGTGACTCAGCCATAAAGGCAGACAGATGGTACGGAGAAAAGGTGCTGGAGCATGTTTGGAGGAACTGGGTGGGCTAAATCAAATTCCTGCTGGTGGTAGACAGAGAGCTGACTGAGTCAGGGTCTGTAGGTGTGGTGTGTTTAAACAGGAAGTGGGCTTTGCTCCAATTTCCTGTGTATCTCCAGGAAGTGGGGATCTTAGTCTGGGCTCAAAGGTAAGCAGGGCATTCATAGCGAGTTGCCTTTAAACAACAAGTTTAGCAGGAAATGAAGGAAATAAGGGGAAACATGTGCATTTCAGGTGTGGACATGAATGTCTCAACAGATAAATAAAAGAGAAAGGATTCAAAAGACAAAAGGAGTTGCAGGTCAGGATCTAAAGCTGTAAAATCATAGTCATGGATTCTGTCTGAAACAGGCAGGAAAATCAAAATTTCAAGCATTGTTTTGAAGATTTATCGTCACAAACCAACTAAAAGAAGTCCATAACATGGAACTGAGCAAATGTCATGCATGGTTTCAAAAATCTTGGTAACTAAAATCTGAAAAGTGGTAGTAAAACGTACCATGTTGTAAAAATACTCCTAAAAGTACATTATTTAAATAAAAAAGGTGTTCAAGTAAATGTAACTAGTTACAACCCAACTCTGCCTTCAAGACGTTTACTCCAATATGATGTGCTGGGTTTTATTTAGGGGTATCATTCAGAGTCCAACATAAACATCACACTTACCATATTAATGAATGTAAAGATATTTTTAAGTTTCAGCCTTTTTATGTTGCATAAAACAGTAAAGTTGGTGGTTGAGATGCAAAGTGAGGTATTCCATAAAAAAAAGTATCACTCACGGATATCTGGAAGACCTCCTGCGTGTCATCGAGCATCTGAACCCGTATGGAAACCTGCCGTCCCGGGGGCTGGACCGGAGGACGCATGCCGGGCTCCAGGGTGGACACTCCGAAGCTTTCCGGGGCGCCCAGCCGCTGTCCGGCTGTGGAGGGCCTCTCGGTCAGTTCAGACATGGTGATGGGCTTTCAAACGGCAGCAGGGACCGACGTTCACGTCTGATAGAGAGAAAGAGGATGGAAGCATTGCTCAGATGCAAATAGCTGATTTATTAAAAACCCGAGATTTACATTGCATCAAGATAGCCGACCTCTTTCCATAAAATTACTGATTACATTTTTTTCAAGCACATCATTATATTTGAATGTTTTTATGTGAATTGTGTTAAATTACTGGCTGAATACACGAGATTTTAGTTTTCTCACATTGCTACAACTTATCACAATTGTTACTACAGCCTTTCTGTCATATTAGCTTAGCCTTCGTAGCAAAACTGTCATTTTTGGTTTAGCAGTCGACGGTACTCCGCCATGCAGCTCAGTTGGATGACCGCTATTAAGTAGATACCTTTGAGAGTTTGTCAAGTGTTTCTATTTCAAAACAAAACCATAAAAAGTATTTTATATCCCAAACAGGACTCTGTTTGGACCGTTTTCCCTCCTGTTCTGCTGTGCCCCGCCGCCATCTTGTTTTTAAACAGAACTGCCTAAGGTGCATTTTGCATCCCAAACCGGACTACATCATAGACATAATATAAGCATAGACGCCTCATGGACCGCTTCTCTTTCAAGGTCTGGCATACTCCACCGCCATCTTTGTTTCTAAGTCATTGGTTACGCTCAAGGATGACCAGCAGCGCCCTCTGTTGGATGGAGGCCAAATTACAACAACATTTCCAAGTGGACGTTTTTTAGTAAATCTAATGGAATTAATTTTAGTCTAATAAACATTAGTCAACAATTAATAATAAGTCGACTCATTGATTACATCCCTAAATTATCACTAATTGGTTAAGTAGTGAGGTTTAAGCTGGCTTTGCACAATGATTAAACCAAAACACATTTCACTGAGCTCTGAAGAAATTAGCCACAAACCACAACACAGCAAAAGCAGACAGACGTGTCTCACACCTTCCCAGACGTTCAAACATTCCAGCAGGTGGGATATAAACACAGACCTCCATTCAAGACCAGCCCAGACTTGAATGCAGGCCTCCAGACTGGAGATATACGGTCCAGTCCAGAGGGTTTCTGTCTATCTCTCCCCTGCCTCCATCCCACACTTGATAAACCTCAACCGCCGGCAATAAATATCGTCTCTCTGAGGCAGCCGGTGACATCAGGGTGGAGGAATGTCTTAGAAGACAGGCAGGCGGGTTGCTCACTTCTGCACTGCCTCAACAAGAGATCCAGGAGAGGAAGGTGGCCTCAGTTCAGTAACCTCTTAAATCTTTAAACCAATCAACCATCCAGCACCAACAATCTGAGGACACGGTACATTTTTATTCTTTTTTGAGCCAAAGTTTAGCAGCTAAATACAGACGATATAAAATATTTGCATATAAAAAAATTCCTTAATTTAAACATTTTCTGTTTTGGGTCAGTTAAAATTCCTAAAATTATTTCTACTACATAAATATCAGAAAAATCGGAGAATATTTTAATATATTATTAAAGTCTGAAGTCAAATAAAGTATCACTTGGGTCAAACATTTTGGATCTACTTCCTTGAGCTTCTCACCTGATTTTTTTTTCTGCCAGAACTGAGTCAGATTTGCTCACAAACACATTTTCAGCTCTGTCCACAAATTTTCCACAAGAATGACATCAGAGTTTTGTTATGTCTACCCATTGGCTTCGTTGTCCTGAAGTCACTTTGTAACCAGTTTGACTGGATGCGGACAGTCTTTTTCCATTTCCAAAAACCCATTAGTGTCTGAATTTCAACTTTCTGGCTTCAATATTTCAATATTTTGCTTCCTGCTGCAGCAGAAATACCCCCACAGGATGATGCTGCCACCCCATTCTTCACAGTTCTCATATCCTCCAAATATATTGATGGTCAATCATGTTTTCCTTGCTTCAGACCACAGAACAGGTCTCTAAACATTTAGGTATTTGTCCCGGACTGTGTTTGCTTTTAAATTGATGACTTTGCTATCTTTTTATACAGTCAGACTTCAACTATATACAGAGTTTTAAATATTTACAGGGAGACAGTCGGGGCGGCTGACATCAAAGTTTTCAATGTAATTCACATTGTCAACAGGATGATGGAGCTGAAGATGGACCGACAGCCACTTACAGCAAGAAATAAGAAGAAAAAGTTGTATTTTTACACAGAAAAGTAATCTGCAAACTCAAATAACAATAATATTGTTTTTAGTCGACAACATAAAAATCCACTTTGGAGTCAATTTAAAAGGCCTCAATAATTTCAAAGGGTTTTTATTGTATGAAAGCTGCAGCCAGACCAGATCAAAGGATGAGAAAACAAAGTGGATCAGGAAGAGTTGGCCAGCAGCGGCAGTGATCTATGTCAGGCACCAGGAATTTAACCTCATTTTCAAGTCTGTATTTTATCTCCATTATTTGTTGTTTTTTTACATAAGCATGAGATCTGATGATTTAATACATACGTTACAGGGCAGAAAGCACTTTTTTCTCTCTTTATTGCTTATTTTTTAGCACCTTTAATTCTTTAATCTAAAGAATATCCTCATATTAACATTTGTTTGAGAGTCTGAAATACTTAAATGTGACAAAAAAAGCAAAATAACTAACTTTCTTTTTTAACTTCTGATACCGATATCCGAGCTTTAGTATCGTCGATAACAATCCGATACGGAGAAACTCTAATTTACTGACTTAAAACGTTTCCTTTTTTTAAACATTGACAGAAATGTACTGAATTATGAATTTCTTTAATAACTTTGCACCAGTACAGCACATTTAGACCGCAACAGGAGATTTTTCCTGCCAACAGCCATTACCATCGACAATAACTTTTTGAAAACTTTCAATTAATGAGTTACAGCAACATTTAATTTCCCTTTGGGGTCAATAAAGGCTTTTTTTTATTTGAATTTGAATTAAGCTTGGTCAAACATGTAAAAACAACTTTAATTCGTTCAGTTTTAGGAGTAGAACAGCCAATGTAAAATAAATAATAAGAAATCAAAACAGACAAAAACAATAGGCTGACTGCGTTGGTCAAACATGTTCAAATAAACTGCAGCGAATGGTTCAGAAAATGCAATTAGGAACTCTAAATATAATGTAAAATAAAAAAATAAAGCACACAAGTAGTTTCTAGTGCAAATATCTTAGTAAACTTGAAATAAAACTAACTTAAAAGTTACTTTTCTGCCAGATATAGAGGCTTGTTTTAAGTAAATAACTCCTTAATATTGATTAGTTCCATTGGCAGATAAATTAACTTACAACATGGGGAAAATGTCTTATTGTAAGTGAAATAATCTGCCAATGGAACAAATACTTTTTCATCAATATTAAATCATTATTTACTTAAAACAAGCCTCTATATGTTACTAAAAAGTTACTTGCAAGTTAGTTTTGTCTTATTTCAAGTGTAATATTTTGTGTTTTTGCAGCGCAAAGCATAGAATTAGACTGAATAGATTGGGTATCGGTGATAATGTGCTCAATATAGAATTTGTTTCAATACTGGGACTGATACAGAGATTAATATCAGATTAGTGCATTTGGAAAAATAACTCTATAATGCGTCTTATTCACGTTAATTTTGCTATATTTATAGCTGATTCTCCATCAGTCACCTGTTTGCTCTTTATTAAGGTAATCCAGGTGTAAAAAGACACAAAATAAATCCCTCCTTAATCCCTGTGGGTGTCGTTGCCTCCGCTCACCTCCATGACAAAAAGCTGGAACTGGAAACTGGAGCCGAACCAAGGAAGTGACCCGACTATAAAGGGAGCTGACATTCAAGTTACTGATTACACCTGTGGGAACATTGGCTCGTCTTTGTGCGCCACTTCCCCCACAGCGTTAAAGTGAAAGCTTATCAGCAGTCCAGTATCGGTGGGCAGCCGTGTTCCCGCATGCTAGTTTACAGCCCTAATTCACTTTATTACTAACAAGCAGGTGCCGATAATCCCTAGAAACTGGAAAAATCCGACTTGATCTGAAGGAGTTTTTCTCCATCACAAATGGACCCACAAAACATTTCTGATTTAAGGCTCTGGGATCAGCAATTAAACCCAGAGAGGGAAAAAATTGGGAGGTTTCCTCATCATCCTCTGTCTTCAGCAGGGAGGCTGGTTGTGCAAGGGTGGAATACAGAGTGAGTCGGTCACACAGCAGGCACAAAGGAAGCCACTGTGGGAGCGTCAGGCAGCGCGGCTTTAACTCACCAAGGCCTCCAGAGACGCCTTTCAACTGGGGTTCGCCCAGCGTTTCCCAAGAGATTCCGGCTGGGAGCAGGAGCCTGGGAATCAGATGAGCCACGACGCACATTTTACGTCAAACAGGGGTTACTAATCCGGTTCTACACACGACGTTTTGTTCATACGCCATTCGTTTATTTGGTGGAATTTCCTCACGATTCTTATAGCACCGCAAAAAATACAAAGTTTTAAAAATACAAGTAGTTTATAGTATAGTATAGTATAGTAGTTCTTAGTAATCTTGACATAAGACAAACTAACTTAAAAGTAACATTTCAGCAGGATATAGAGGCTTGTTTTAAGTAAATAACTCCTTAATATTGATGAAAAAGTACAAGTTCCACTGGAAGATTATTTTACTTATAACATGGGAAAATTTCTAGTATTTTTTACTTAAAACAAGCCTCTGTATATTGCTGAAAAGTTACTTTTAAGTTAGTTTGTCTTCTTTAAAGTGTATTAAGATATTTGCATTAAAAAGTAGAACAAAAATACTTGGTAAGAGTTTGCATTTTTGCAGTCAGTAGCTTCCTTGAGTTTTGGTAAATTCCTGGGTCAAATTTGCTCTCAGAGTTTGTGATGGCCACGTTTTATAAAAAATACTTTTTTTTTTTTACATAATGTCACCATGTTGTGACACTTTGGTATGAGACAGATAATCTGTGAAAATATGAAGCTCCTTTGCCTTCTCCCAGCGCTAATTAGAAACAACCAATTAGAGCCAGGAGGCGGGTCTTAATGCTGTCAATCACAATCCCTTGCTCTCTGCTATGCTAGCTGCTAGCTAGCTGCTAGCAGCTGCTAGCAGCTAGCTAGCTCCTTCCTGAGCTAAGAGCTTCCTCTTAGCTCAGGAAGGAAGTGAAAAAGATAATTTTTTTCACAGATTATCTGTCTCATAACAAATCATCATGACATGTTGACAGTTTTAACAAATATATAAATAACATATTGTTTATAAAAGTTACAAAGTGCAGCTTTAAGCCACTTGGTAGCCATTTTGGCTCAACGTTTACGTTGCTTACACCCCTTCATTTCCGAATTTAACTTCCTGGTTGATGTGTTCACATGTTGTTTCAATGTTTCTTTTCTACATTTATGAAGTGCACCAGTTTCTCTTGCAGCAAAACATGCCCACAGCATAATGCTGCCACAGTTAGCATGGAATATCGTTCTTCTAACAGTTCCACTTTAATTTCATCAGACCACAAGATGCATCACCAAAAGTAACTGTTTTAGTGCATTTGTAAACTATAGTCTGATGTTTTTTTTTGTTGTTGTTTTGCAGTAATGGCTTCTTCCTTTTAGCCTTTCAGCTCTTATTGGTACAGATAAAGACTCACTCTCTAAGCAAATTCTCTCAGTTTTGAGCTGTTTTTATTAGATTAATTCACATATTTTACACATTAACTTGTCTCTCCCTCCTTAACCCAAGTCTTTTGGACATAAAATTTAAGAAAGTAATAAAAACATTCACAGGCTATTTTTTGCACTGATGTTACAGCTTAAAAGTGAAAAATGTGAACGTATATTGAAAAAGAGAAGCTGCCGTCACACATGAAACAATGTAAAGGGGATGTTACAACCACTTAGTGTGGATTTGTGGTGTTTCCCGGAATCTGAACCAGTCCTTTTTTTGATTAATGTTATTCATTGGCAACTAAAACATCAAAATTAACTTTTAATGGACGCAGCTCAAAGGAATGTTTTTAAATGTGGAATTTTATTTATACAGATGTTGCAATCACTGATGCGGCACAACTGTGGGAAATAAGGGAAAGCTTTTGGAAAATCACATTCTCTGTTTAATATTTATTACCCAATCTATGTATGCTTCATCACAAATCACTACTTTTTGAATTCTGAACCTAAAAATTAAGCAAAGTATGAAAAAACTAAAACAATATTTAAATATAAACTAATAGAAAATCTAGCAAACACACTCTAAAACAGAATTAGACAAACAAAAAGTCACAATGAAATAAAACTAAACCATAATGAAAACTATTACAACCCTGCTGCTGACGACTCAGAATGTCTCCGCAGAACCCTACTTTAGGAAAATCCACGCTTTGTTTAAGAAGCTTAAGACGCAAATATCTGATGTATTTTGGTTTCCTAACAGCAGAATTTGACCTGGTATATTTTTTTAAGTGCGTTTGAAGCCATTTCTAATCAGACTTTGTTATATTTCTACTTGTGGAGGTGCATTTCGGATCTGAAAATGAAAGAACATGGGGTGTGTCTCTGTCTCACGGCAGAGAACCCAGCAGAGGTTTTATTGCTGACTACCTTGCATGACTCTGTTGTTTAAACGAGCCGCCGGCGGCGAGCTCAAGGCCACAACGCTACACCCGACACGACGTTTTATCAAGGTGACACCCTCCGTTTTTCACTGAAAGGGCAATTTAGCTGTTCTGCTCCCCTCTGGAGACACAAGCACCAACCACACTGCGACATATTGATTAGAAAACATACAGAGGGGATGTAAAGCAATTGAGCAGGCCATGTTACAGCCACATGCTCCACCAACCACGTGCAAAAAGAAGAAAAAAAGTCAGTGCTGCCTCTTCGGTGACCCTGAGCCGTGACCCCACTCAGGAGGGTGCAGAGACGGGGGGAGGGGGCGTACGACCGTCTGAGATCGGTGAGCGAGAGCTCGCTTTGTCAGGCTGAAATAAAACAGATCCGGGCCAGAGAGAGGCACATGTGAAGAAGTTGAGTACAGTAGGCAGAATGTAGGTTAGCAGAGTAATCCGTTAGGCCAGTCAGTGGGTTACAGTAAGGCAACCTGTGTTTGTGTGCTGCAGATTAGCAAGCATGATGTCTGACTGCAGGAAAACAGAGAAAACACCAGAGGAGAACCCAAAAACATTACACAAGAGCAGCACTACTTCAGCATGTTTTAACTCAAGTAAAAGTAAAAATAAATTACTAAAGAGTAAAGAAAGTATTTGGTAAAACTTTCTGAGTAACAGATCAAATTATCAATAATTTCATATTTAAAAATTACACCAGCAGACGGAAAAAATATAAAGTTAAGTGGAAATTTTGACAAAAAGTAGCAAAGAAAAATTACAAAATCAGGCAAAAGAATTGTTTCCAAATCAGTTTATCTCAATAAAACACTTATAAAGCTTTAACAAAAACCGCAGGAGTGTGTCCATGAATTTTTGATGAATGTTTGGTTGAAATACGTTTGTTTTTCATTCAGTGGGTAGAAAATCCTGAAATTTTACTCAAGTAAGAGCAGAAATGCTTCAAAAATAAATTTACTCAAGTAAAACTAAAAAGAACAGCGAGTGTCCTCACCCCATCTCACCTTTATACGATACAACCAAACTTAGTTTTTAAATTAACAAATGTTAATATGTTGATGTCTACTATAAAACACGACACTTCCATCTCTGTGAATCACGGAACCACTGTGCCAAACATTTCCAAATAATTTCTTCTCTTTAGCATCTTGCTGTCTGCTTCCAGGGTGAATTTGTTTGGGCGGGTGTTTTTAGCATCTGTTTTGAATAATCAAATCAAAAATACTTTATTGATCCTAAAGGGGAAATAAATGCTGCTGTAACGCATGCTAATTCAAATTCTTCAAAGAGTTATTGTAGGTAGTGATGACTGTTGGCAGGAAAGGTTTCCTGTAGAGGGTTCTATAGATAAATAGATGATTTCAACCTCTTTCAGGCTCTTAATTTAGCTTTTATTGCTTGTATTGAACATTTAAGTATTGCAAATAGGTCAAAATGTGTCAGAAAACAGAAGCTTTTATAGGGTGTTCAATTTTTTTATGTTTGTAGGACATATTGATGGGCTAAAACGCCAAATCAGAACTGCAGATAATCAGAAGACAGCCAATAGAAAGGTATGGTTGGCTGATATTAAGCTTACAGTCACACAGGCTCAGTTGGACCCCTAAAGCTCAGCAGATTAGGAAAATAACCAGGCTGCTCTGCAACAGGAGCGTCCATAAACTACTATGAAGCAAAAAACACATTTAAAGCACAAAAAACCCCAAAAAACAAAGAAAACTCTCAAATTTGTAAAAAACCAGAGTGGCTACATGGAGCCACGCTCTGATCCGGGATGCCTTCCTCCTTACCCCGTCTTCCTTCTCCAGGATCCACACACTGCCCACCAGAAAGGAGCTGCTTTTATGTCGGACAAATCCCGATCCACCGCTCGGTACCTCGGTGTCGTCCTCGCAGATGGACCGCTCCCTCTCAGCTGGGACGGGGCTTCAGAGCGGCGGCCATCGAAACAAATGCGGCCGGCCGCGGATCAAGCTTTTCAGCAGAACAATAAAGAGCTGCACACCGCCTCCAGCGCTGACGCTGGTGGAGCTGGTGGAGGTGGCGGAGGTGGTGCAACCCGGCGTGTCGGGCGCGGAGAGAGCGCAACCAGAGCCGGCGCAACAGCGACACCTCCTGGTTGGTTCCGCTGCACATTTCTTCTGCAAATGCGTCTCACCTTTCAGCATTTTGTGACAATACAGCTGCAAAGTACTATAATTTATTTCATGTTAATTTTATAGGCAAACTATGACGGTGTAAAAGGGACATTATAATTAGAAAACAAGGAGGAAATCTCCACCAAAAAAAATTGGAAATTTCTCAGACTGAAAAGTTAGAAAT
>NW_015114319.1:102710-120429 GCF_001443285.1 Poecilia latipinna | reverse complement strand
AAATGAACATTTTATTGAAATTAAAATAGAAAATAAATCAGTAGATCATTGTAGATAGAAGACATTGAAACAACCTTAAACAGTTGCTTTAGTATAAGACAGGTCCACAGTTTTATATTTTTTTGTGTTGATTGTTTTCTTATTTGGACTGCAAGATTTGCTCTTAAGTAAAATTAGGTCGATAAGTGTTTCTAAAAAATGAAGGTAAATACTAAAGTCTTGTTAATAAATGCAAATCTATTTTCTGTAATTTTAATATAATTTTTTTAAAGATATCTATTTAAAAACACTTCCCTAAAAATGAAAAAGTGTCTATCTGTATTAACCAATTATGCTTGCAGACCACAGTTGAGGTCCAGGGTCCATCCAAAATCCTTCAGAGGGTCACAAATGGGCCCTGGACCGCATTTTGGACACCCCTGCACAGTTTGAGTCTGTAAAAATTGGATGCAAAACTGCAGAATTGAGTGACATCATCAACAACAACAATGAAAAACTCATAAAATAGCAGTTACAGTGTTTTGTTGCTACAAATCCGCACACTCCCACTTTAAATGAATCACAACTTGACCCAGTTTTGGATCTTTTTAATAAATTACATTAATTTACTCATGAGAAAAACAAAGAACACACATGGAAACCTTGTGGTGGCGCCGCTGCCACGCCATGCCAGGCCAGATCAGGTCAGGTCAGGTCAGGTCAGGTCAGTAGGTCGTGTTTCTGTGTGGCCTAGAACAAACAAATAAATAAATGTGCCATTTGTCTATTTGTGGCCTGCTAGATCCGCCAGTGGAGTCAATGATATCACCACAAATATGGGCCAACAAGACGAGGATGGACAAACACAGACAAGAACAATAACGTCTGAACTCGTGAAACAACAACTGAATACAGCTGGATACAAATACTAAACAACATAAGTGAGGTAAGTAGGATTAATGTGTTGAACACTGATGCTGAGAGTCTCTGCGTGTCTCTGAACTGGCTATTATTCCTTCAATTGTCTTTTAAAAGCATTAAGTTCTTGGATCAAACTATTTATTTGGCTTGCTTTACATTTAATACAACATTTTTTTTCAGTTGTGCACTATTTTATTTACTTTATGGATGTGTTTACTCTAACTTCAGCATTATAATTAAAAGTCTGCGATCTAAACAGGACATATTTTATCATGATTAGCATGTGATAAGCCTGCTGTGTGTGATTTTAGCCATTTTAAGAGGGAATAAATATGTGTGTGTAATATTTTTTTTACTTTTGTTTTACTTTATTGTTTTATATAAAACTTTTCAAATGCCTTTTCTTTAATTTATTTTTTTTGTATTTTAAGTGTTAAAATTGATTTCAAACATGTTGGGAAATGTTATTTTGGTTTGATCAGGTGTCATAACTTATTTATTTCAAAGCTAACTGCACCAAATGTGTGGAGCTAAAGCAATGGCAGCTTTACCTTGACACTGAAAGCAGTTTTGACATTGAAAAATAAAACATTGTAAAATACATAAAGAAAAGCAAAAAAACAAGAACATGAGAGTATGATCATAGGGGGTTCAATGTCCGTTTTTCCTTCAATGACAATGTTACCACATTCGGTCCACAAAAAATTTAGCCGTAATATTGTGTGAATGTTTTACCTATATTTGATTGAATTTTGTAGCGTTGGACAGAAAAACATTAAGTGGCCCGTACGGGGATCGAACCCGCGACCTTGGCGTTATTAGCACCACGCTCTAACCAACTGAGCTAACCGGCCATGCGACGTGACGCCTCCAGTATCTCTCAAGAACCATAGACTGCCTCTGTTTTTGTAAAGTGTAGTGTTTATTTTAATTAAACCGAATTTATTTGTCATTTTAAAGACAAAACACTGCCGATAGTCTAGGATATCCAGGTCTAACAAACCCTAAGGCGGGAGTGACGGTCTGTTGCCATAGTTACCCCCCAAGAAAAGACGAGACTGCTCACGTGACCTGGCAAGATGGCGACTATAATGTAGAATGGGATGTAAGTGTGAGTATCTTTCGCCTACCGCGGCTTTTCCCCGGAACGGGTGTGAAGATTGATCATTTCTGTTAGCGCAGCCTTGCTGTTTTTTTTCCTTAAAAAGAAGTGGGACACATTTTGCTCCTCTTTGGTCTCGCTGCTTCCTGCCATCTGAGGAAGCGCTGCGTGAATCAGCTAACGTTAGCTCTCCCCTGCCACATCTGACCACTTATTGTTTTACCGCTGCTGAGCTCTTTACACTGTTATTAAGCTGGATCGCACCCGGTGATGTTCAGGTTCTCCTCTTTCTTGTGGTTGTGTCTCTTCTCTGCCAGGATCTGAGTTACCACGGTCCGTGTTTGGACGGTATTGGGAACTGCTGGTCAATTGTTCATCACATCTGGTGATCAGGATGGCCTTAAATGTCTTTGGTAAGCAGCATCACATATCAGGTGATGTAGTTGGATTGTGTTCATTTTTCTATGTGTGTATTTAGGAAAAGATGGCTTAAGATCTGTTATTTCTTTCACTTAAGGTTAATGTTTTATAAAGCTGGACAAGTAAAACTGTGGATAAAACTGACATTAAATAATATATACATTTAGTAGGTACAAATGCACTACAGTGTATTACATTTCCATTTATCTGCAAATTAAATCTATTAGTTTTGCACTTTATTGCATGTCTATACACCAGGATTGAGCGTAAAAGTGCCACAGTGCAATAAAACATGCAAAAATATTTAAATGTGATCATTAAAATTAAATTGGAAATCAGTCAATAAACATATTAAATGTAAAAAATATGAAAAGCAATAAATGCATAAATCCTATTTGTTATCAAATAGTTTCTGTCCACTATTGAAATAATTATGGATTAAGCTAAATCTAAATAGTTTTGTACATAATGTTCACAAATACATTTATATCACATATATTAATATTTAATAAATGATGATTGTTTTCCATACAGTTTACTACAATCACCAATAAAATTATTGTTTGGTCAATTGTTACAATTGTTGGTTCATTTAAACTTTTTTTAAATATGAATTTAAAAGGCAATAAATGCCTATTTTTACCAGATATTTCCAGATTTAATTAATAATTTAATTGACACATTCCAGAGATATTTTACCTATATTTATTTTATTTTAATATATTTATTTCCTGTTTTATTCAATAAATAACAATGTTTTGGATTGCCATTGGTTTGTGCAAAATGGAGTTTTATGTTGAATATTTACACTTCCATTTGTACTAAACAGTCTGTGGTAAAGTAATCTACAACGCGCCACACCTTTCCTCATGTATTTGCACAAAACGTCACGGTAACCGCAGCAGGTTCTGGACACAGAGTCCATGTTATGTCTGCGCTTTCGTTGGGTTTGTCTAATCGAGCGGCTGTATTGCCCTGAGAACGGAGGGCGAGACGCTCGCCCGGGGAGGATCGGGAGTTGTTTTGAAGACAGGATACCAAAGAGGACGAGTGCTCAACAGATAAGGCTTGAGGAATGAACACAGAGTACACCAAGACAGGAAGTCCCGCTGTTAGTTTTACACATGCAGCAAAGACGGAACAATCTGCAAGGTGCTGACCGGAGGACACATGTTTATTTTTATTGCAGGACTCGGAGTTTGTTGTGGAAACAATTTAATTTAATGTTTGTCTGTTTCAAGCGTTGTTTCTAATGAGAGCAAATCCAGGCATCTGTAAATCGTTAATACTTATTATAATCAGGAAACTAGAGATAGGGCCAACATTATCTGCCAGAGTTTCATTACGTTGCCATAAAGATGATAACATTGCTCAAAATGTGCTTAAATGTTAAAGAAGGGTCATTTTGAGCAGGGCTAATAAATGTTTTACAAATATATTGTCATCTCAGTATCAGTATATGCAATATTAATATCACAAAGGACTCCTGAAGTGTTCTGAACTTCCATTTTTGATTCACCTATTCTGTGCATTTTTCTTCGTATTAAAGCTTTTATCTAACAAAATGACTCCTGCAGTTAAGCCCAAAGACTCTGTGGTTTCGATGAAATCCTGATACTTTTTCCTGAAATCCTAAGCTAAGCCGATGCTTTTATTTATTATTGTTTTGTTGCATGAAAACTCTGCATTTTCAGCTACTGTGACCCTGAATCCACACAACAGCTGGCAGGAGATGAAAAGTTCAATCTAATCTGACCTTACCTCGTTCAGGGATTATATAAAAATTTAGCCAAACTTTGTCCACTAGATGGCAGCGTAACAAAGGGCAATGAGTGTATTATGTTTCCTTTGTCTTCAGATCACGATGAGTACAGACCACCAGTCTGGAAATCCTACTGTAAGTATCAAAATAGGCACTTTTTATGCCATATGTGTCATTTTGTTCCTGAGTTTACATTTTTTTTATCTTATATCTTTGTTACTTTGAGTTAAGCACAAAGTGATGCCTTCTCTGTTGATGTTTGGTAAAACATCTGAAGTGTGTTTTCTGCTGTAGTGTACCAGCTCCAGCAGGAGGCGCCACACCCTCGCAGGATCACTTGCACATCAGAGGTGAGATCACACCTTCTGGCAGCATCCTTTGTTTACCAGAAGATTTACCTTTTTATCGGTCATCATTAGCTGCAATATTTAAATCCACAATTCTAATAATGAAATATTTATTCATTTGATTTTTAGACCACCAGTGTAATCAGAAAAACAGACAAAAAGCAGATCTACAGTTGCTGATCTACAGTTGCTGAAATAAAATATATAAGAAATCCCATTCGCTGTTTGCCTTATGGGGGATATGGCAAACCTGAGAAAGACTTTGGACAATACGTAATCCGATTTAGAATAATGTAAAAGTCAAACACAACCCAGAGGACAGGACAGTTCATGGCAGCAGGGGAGGCGGTGTTAGGTCTCAGTGTGTTTCTAAAGGTCAGGCTGGTCTCACCCTGAGCCACACGAGAGAGCACAGAGAACACCTCTGATAGTCAGACACAAAATGTAAAGGTCAAGATTCTTGCTGACCTTGCACTAATTGATACACCCCTGCATATCTGTCCAAACTAGAACGAGACACCAGATGTTTGTGGTTTGGGAGAACCCAAAGGGATTACTGTCGGGATTGTCCGTCTGTTGAATTTGTTCGCAGCTGTCCTCTGAGGTTGGGCTTGTGGTGGTGTTTGTGTAGGTACTAAACGAGCAGCTTTTGGCTTTTCGAACCAGTCCATGACCCAATTATAGCAGGCGGGTAGGCTGGATTGAGGACACCCCACCTCCCCTTACTCTAGTCTGCTCCAATCAGCAGAGACTGTTTAGGTGTCACCTTATGTTACTAAATAACTATCCTTTATCTGTGATTCATATTTATTTATGTTCTGTGACACCAAGAAGCTTTGTAACATCTAAGAGGTCTGCACTACCTCTGTGATGACAAATGATGAAACATGATGAACTGAGTTGATTTCACCTCTTTAATCAAAATGGAGAGTTAATTATTAGGGTGATTTCATGAAGAAAAGTTTCTTAACGAGTGATAAGCCAATCATTCTACCAACGATCAGTTGTTCCTTGATCACCTCTGACTTTTTTCCATTTCAATAAATGCTGTGTAAATAAAAAAATTGAGTGAGGAGTGATGGAGCAAT
Source organism: Poecilia latipinna (assembly GCF_001443285.1). Lineage (NCBI taxonomy): Eukaryota > Metazoa > Chordata > Actinopteri > Cyprinodontiformes > Poeciliidae > Poecilia > Poecilia latipinna. The sequence continues at coordinate 114,810 of NW_015114319.1, read as the reverse complement.
TGAGGAGGACTCAAATCAGACATCCACAGACACTTCTTGTCTCTGTCTCTTGCAGTAATTAATGCCAACGTTCTTGAAGGTGAACTCTTAATAATTTGATCTTGACCTTTGTCTCAGTCTTGTCTCCTTGAAGTTTGAAAGTCTTGTACGTAACTCTGTCTCAAGAGTGGTCTTGATCTTTCCTCCTCCGAAGACTTAGTCATGAGACCGATCTTGGTCTTGCCTCCTACAAAATCTTGTTCTTTGTCTCTTGTGTCCAATAGCATCGATGTTCTTCACTGTGATCTTAATTAATTTGGTCTTGGTGTAGGATTTGATCTTACCTCTTTCAAAGTCTTGGTCCAGTCTCATTCTGTCTCTTACGTCACGACAACAATGTTCTTGAAGTTTGTCTCCTTGGTTTGGTCCTCATTTTAAGTCTCTGTGTCTTGCATACGATAACATCAGTGTTGGTTTTTTATTGGTTTGGTCTTGGACTCGCTCTATCCTTTCTCAGTATCTTGCCTACTTTCTGATGAAGTAGTTTTGAACGCTACTCTGAATGCACACCACTGGTTCAAATTGTTGTATCCTGACATTGTTAACCCTTCTGATCTATAAGTGGATGATGAACCTGCTCTACAATCCCCTTCAGGCGGCTCTGCTTGTTGACAACATGGATTAGTAGATGATGTTTCTATAATATTTAAAAAATGTGTGGCCTAAGACTTACCACTTTGAAGTATTGGTGAGATTTAACATTTTACTTTTTCGTCGTACTTCCTGCCTGTTTAAAAACCAAAATCCCCTTTCACATTTCGTCACTCTGTTTCATCATTTCTCTCAGAGGACAAAAAAGCTGAATCGTCTGGGCGTGAATTAAATCCCTCCTCTTTACCAAGTGCTGCTGATGGTGTCAATTGAGTGTTAGTAATGGTTATTAGGGCTGGCTTGGCCCGTGTCCTGGGAACACGTGCACAGCTGACATGAGGCGCGTAGTGAACCTCCGCTTTGCTCATAAACCAGCTGGATTTCCTTCATTCCAGCTGAAATGTTTCTCAGTTTCACCATCTCACACATAATGTGTCACGGTTGAGCACAATGCATTCACACTGTAAATATATACAAAAGGAATCCCGTCTTTTATGGAAATCCATAAGATTTATTATTGTTTTAAAACCAACACTGCTTCTAAATTAACACTCACTGCTGTTTGTGTTGATTTATTGGCTCAGCAGCAGATTTGTTGGCAGCAACAAAGTGTTCAACTTTTATATCTGACTCATGCAATGTTCTGTTCGCCCACATAGTCACGGACACAGTGGCCGTTTGGTAAGAAATACTTTCAGGTTCTGAACTCAACCGTACATTTATTGTCGTCATTTAGGCTGCATTTTCTCCCCATCCAGGTGGAAAACCGGCCTAAGTACTATGGAAGAGAGTGAGTTACCGCTTTGTGATTGAATATGATGATGATGTTAGATCTTTAGTTGCTAGATTTGACCATCTTCCTGGTCCAGGTTCCATGGGATGATATCGAGAGAGGAGGCCGATCAGCTCCTGAGTCAGGCTGAAGGCAGCTACCTCATCAGGGAGAGCCAGAGGCAGCCGGGCACCTACACTCTGGCTTTACGGTATCATGTTTAACTTTGACTCCTGAACTTGGACCAGAATGGAGTTCTTTTTAACTCAATTTCAATAACTTGAGTCAGAAGAGTTTTTATCTGATGACTTCAGTACATCACTTCTAAAGGAGGCTTCATCTGGTTAAATATGAGGCTTTATTAACTGAGCCATCATCTTTTCACTGAGTAGGCGTCACACTGTTGAAATGGGCACATGGCTCGATTCAGATTTGCTTTTGGGTCAGCTGCTCTATTCATAGACGCGTCATTCTTCCACCTGAACCGCTCTGTCTCCCCGCGGTTCTAATTACCTTCCATAAATACTCCTTCATAAACCAGAGTCCCAATCTGGGTGGCAGAAGAAGAAAGGTTGGGTTTTGGGTTAATGATTTATGCCGGTGCTGTTTTATCTCGCAGCGGTTTCACTATTGACCCACTTCAGTTTTCCTGCAGAAACCATAACTTAGACATTCACACACAAAATCTGTCATCTTAAAGAAAAATATTCAACAGTTGTTAAAATCAGAAAATCCTGAAGGAAAACGTTTCATGTCTCATCACTGTCAAGCCTTCGGTCAGCCAGCAGCTGTTGCTCTGCTCAGGTTAAACATCACAAATTTCACAAGAGTTGAAATCGTCATGTCCAGCTTAACGGTGTTTGGGACCAGCTGGTAAAAAACAACATTTGAACTGCAGCTGAGAGAATTAGACACATTTTGATCTCACTTCCAAAACAAAGTCAGTACATCTTTCTCTTTCTTCCAGGTTTGGAAACCAGACGAGGAATTTCCGTCTCTACCACGATGGGAAACACTTTGTTGGTGAGAAAAGGTTCGAGTCCATCCATGACCTCGTCACGGACGGCCTCATCACGCTCTACATCGAGACAAAGGTAAAACATGTTTCTCCAGACTTCTTTTCTGAAAACTGGAAAATTTTGTCTGGAAAAGTCTGTATTTTCACATGGAAGCTGTGCAGTAGTGTGGTTTTACCCAACCACACTCATACTGTGGCTCTATTTCTTCTCTCAGGCGGCGGAGTACATCGCCAAGATGACCATCAACCCCATCTACGAACGCGTGGGCTACACCACTCTGAACCAGGAACCCACTCTGAAGAAACTCCTGCCACACAGCCCAGAGATGCCTGATGGACCGGTCCCTATCAAAGATGGCCGAAACACAGAGAGGGTGAGCAATCACGACCAACCTTATGTCTACAGTGAAAGGTCAAAGGTCGTAGGGTCTCCAGTGATGCCTAAGACTTTCAGCGTTCACATTAAAAACCCATCGTTGTTTCCAGTTTTAATCTGGGAGCTGCTGTTATAGAAATATGAATAGTAATTCTGGTTTTAATCATTTCCTGATTATCTAATTAGCTAAACAAACACAAACAACCAAGAAACAACAAAGCCTTACTGCTACTTAACTTAGAGTGGGAGATGATCACATTCAAGATATTAAATTTGAACTTTTGTCTAAATTTATGCAGCTTACATAAGAAATCATTAGGGCTCCTTTTTCACTAACGCACACAAAGGGATGAATAATTTATTAGCGGAAGCTGTAAGAGTTTGTTCTGCAGGCAATGCACCAAATAACATTTCTTAGCCCCCCGCCCGTACCGTCCTAAGTAGCCACTTTGTGTTAAAACTGCAAGGCGTGAAAGCTGTGAAATCCCCGTCACGACTGAAGTAATTAAAACAACCGGAGGTGAATTTGAATAAGAGCAGAGGTGAGGACGGTTGGTGTAGATGCAGCAGTGGGAGCTGGAGGAGGATGGATGCAGAGGAGAGATGGCCTCCAGCCAAGGGCTCTGCAGTAAAGTTACATAACAGCAGCCGGATGCAGAAGGTTGCATCTCCAGAACGTTCAAGATTAATTTCCATTCAGCTGTGAAACGATTCGCTTTCTCTCTGTAGGTGGATTCGGTTTAGTTGCACAGGGGTGGAGGTGATTTGATAAGGTGAACTTAATGCTTGTTTGCACAGAAATGATCCTCCGCGTGGGTCTTGTAATGAAATACACGAGTAAGCGTTGGAGTTTGAGGGGTATAAATACTTTTGCAAGGTGTGAAAGTGGCATTTGTGGTTCCTGAGGCCCTGCATGACCTGCGGTGCATGACCACCTTCCACTGCACCTCATACATCACTGTCTGCGCTTCGGTGTGCATGTGTGTTGGCGGAGGGGGGGGTTGGTCCTGTGTATGTGTGTGCTTTTGTAATTGGGTGGAATTGCAGACAAAGCAGTGCAGCTGTGACCAGAACTGGCTCCCATCATTGTTTTATTACTCTCCATGATGGGTTTGGTGGCGTTTTTAAAGCTTCCAGATGACCCAGGAGCGCCTCACAATGACTGTCTGCTCGCTTGTTTTGGGTCTTTAAGGTTTAAAATCTATTTATTGTGCTATATTTTAAAGCAAAAATCATTTTAAAAGAGCTGAATACACAATTTAAAGCTTAACTGTGAAGTTTTTCTACTCTACGTTGGTCCTAAGATATCAGAAAATATACATTTACCTGAAGCAACAGTTAGGAGAAACAACCTTGTGTTTCTCTAATATATTTGGACAATATGGTTATTTAATGTCAACTTTAGCAACATCGAAATAATATAAAAAAAAAAACCGATAAAAATTGCGATTTAATTTGTTTTTGTGAATTTCATGGGGAAAATGCAGTTTATGTTGAAGAATAAATTTAGACACTCAAATAAATTCCCACTTGAAACAAATAAGTAGCGTCATTACTGAACATTTTGTACACATCAGATATTTAATAAGGCGCTCCCGACTGTTGAAGTAAAGTTTCTTGACATCTTTAGAAAGACGATTGTAGCCACCATAGATTAATATATGTGAATAAATAGATACATATATCAGGGCTGCAACTAACAATGAATTAATCATTGATTAATCTATCAATTCTGACAATAAATCAGATAAAAAAGTCGACCCATTCTTTAGCTTTTTCAGCCTATAGCATTGGAAATACATTAAAAGATGCTAATATACTTTCTTATTTCAATTTTTTAAATTCAAAATGAAATATTTTATTGCTTAAAATACGACAACATATAATTTTTGTCCATTTTAAATGCAAATGTTTTGTACAGTTTTGGCCTAATTACTGTTGAATATGTTGTAACGATTAATCGATTACAAAATTATTTATTATTGACGATTATTTCAATAATTGCTTCATTAATCCAGCAAAAACTGCCTGGGAATTCAAAAGCATGAATCTCCTTTTTAAAAACGAAGTATTAAAAGTAAGCGATGTCATCGTTTTTGGAGTTCAGCTTCTTCTCTTTGTTGGGTGTAAACAGACCTTAGTGTTATTGTTTGTTTATTACAAAATGCACCAGTGAAAGCTAGTTTTTTTTTCCCCATCTGTAAATGTTAAACTAAAAGACAAAAGGATGGAGGGAAAGAAAAAGTGTGAAGGAATGAATAAAACAACAGCTTGTTCCTCGGCTCGTTCTCTCCTCCCCCGGGACCAGGCGAGGTGGCAGAACCAGTGGCGAAACAACAGGAACCGCTGGCGCGTGATTGGCCCGCTCCTCTCTCATTGTGACCTGTTAAATTCGTCCGTTGCTGCAGCCTCCTCCCCCCGCCTCTCCTCCATCTCCCTCCCTCCGTCCCTCTCACTAACACGGTGAGAGCCATGTGGGCAGAAGCGCTCATCCACCGGAGACTCAGGAATCCTGTCGCATCATTCCCAGCTGGGAGCATTTCTCTCTCACCTTCCAAGAAATGAAGCGTTTTGTGTTTTTGTTAGTTTTAAGCCATGGGATTGACTCAGGGGAGCTTTTGTTGTGAAGTGGAGACGCTCTAATCTGATTGGCTGAGCTTTGTTGTGGGTTGCTTTTGTCAGGATGTTGTCAGTCGAAAACTGGAGGGTGTAATTGTTCCAGAACTTTTTGTTTTTTTATTTTTTGTAATTTAATTTAATATAAATCCACTTCAGATCTTGAACCATGCCGAGCAGAGAGTCGTACGCTGTTAAAAGAGGAAAAAAGCAGCAAAACAGACGAAACAAGAAGAAAACGAGTCAGAAAGGATCTTTGTTTTCAGTTGCTCTCGGGCTGAATGCGAGTGTCGGTTCGGTTCCTTCCCTGGCCGCCTCCAGTTGCGGTCCGGACCCGGCGAAACGGACGGCGGCCCCCTCCAAGCCCTCCTCCCCTGCTTCCACCTTCTGGCAACCAATCAGATCTTTTGCCCTTTCGCAGCTCACGTCTCTGGTGCGGCGCGCCACGCTGAGGGAGAGCGACATGGTGCCCAAGTACGAGAAGGTCCACAACTTCAAGGTGAGGCGCTCCTCTGCTTCATCCGGTTCCACTGAGTTGGTGGGGAACGTGAGGTCCTGTGTCGGCATGACAACATGTTTTTATAGTGAGAAGAGCTGATGGTTCCTGCAGTCTGGAGGCGTCTGCAGCTGCTTGATCTGATTGGTTAATTATAAACTGGGAGTTCTTTAAGGTTTGTCAAACTGACTCGTTTCAACATGACCTCCAGACTTGTAGGAACCCAAAGGTTTTATATTAACACGTTTTGCTCTGTGAGGTTATCAGCGTGCCACTATGAAGGGCCCGTTGGTTCAGTAAATGAGTTGATTAAAACTCTCCATCATGTCTCTGTCAGGCTTTTGTTCCTTCCTTGCTGCCTATTTGTAAGATTACGGCTGGCCCTCAGCAGTTACTCGACCTTTTCTGAGTGATTTTCTCACCTTTTCTTATCAACACTGAGCTACTCAACACAACCTTTTGTTACGTCAGCTCATATCTTCTCCTTTTAATTATGTTTTCCGTCATTTAAAATGTGTAAAAGCAGCTGTTTGAACTTTTTCTGCCCTCCAGGTTCACACGTTCAGAGGTCCTCACTGGTGTGAATACTGTGCCAACTTCATGTGGGGTCTGATCGCTCAGGGAGTGAAATGTGCAGGTATTTACATCTATAGCTATATGTTGTGGGTGTTTGCCGCCGTCCGCCCCTCTGTTTAACCCAGAGATGCTGACGTTGACTCATCTGCTGTTTTGTAACGTGAAGCCTGTCCAGTTCTGAGGAACAGAGTGTCTCTGTGTGGGCGCCGTCCTGCTCCTACGCTTCAGTCCTGCTGCAATTACAGGAAACATCAGAGACGATGCAGCGAGTCGCAGTTCACTCCTGCTGACACGGAGAAAGAGATGAAAGAGGGGAAACTGGAGGAATAGGACTCAGTCCATTTACCAATTCATGCATTCATACAGATCTTCTTTAATCCAACCGTCCGTCCATTCGTCCATTTGTTTGTCCATCCGTCTGTTCATCCGTTCATCCATATCTTTGTCCATCCATCCATTTGTCCATCCAACTCTTCATCCATTTAACCACTCATCTGTTTGTCCATCTAATGTCCATTTATCTAGTCATCCAGTCATCCATCTATCTATATGTTCATTCATCGATCCATTAATTCATTCATCCATTAGTCTATCAATTTATCTGTCCATCTGTTCATCCATCCATCCATTTGTCTATTGTCCATTTATCTATCCATTCTTCCCTCTGTTCATCCATCCATCCTTCGTTCCTCCATCTGTTCACCCATCCCTCTATCCAAGTTTTCATCCAGTCATCATTCACCCATCCATCCTTCCTTCTCTCCCTCCTTTTATTCTCTTCCTCTACAGATTCTGGAATTTCATGAACTGATTAAATCTCTATTTATTCTGCCAGAAATTCAAGTGTTCATTTTTCCCTTGTAGTTTGGTTAAAACACAAAGTTTAGACTTTGAACTCGTCACATCACGACTGTCGGTGAGTAAAGACGATGTGTGTGTTCCTCCGGTCAGACTGCGGGCTGAACGTTCACAAGCAGTGCTCCAAGGTCGTCCCCAACGACTGCCAGCCGGACCTGCGGCACGTCAAGAAGGTCTACAGCTGCGACCTGACCACGCTGGTCAAAGCCCACAACACCAAGAGGCCCATGGTGGTCGACATGTGCATACAGGAGCTCGAAGCTCGAGGTGAGACCAAGAAAGCCGGAGTGAGTCAGAGATTATGCAACGTAGAGAGAAGAACACCCACAAGGCTGCTGCCTGCGTCAGCCGCTCATTGATTATAGAATAAGCAGAAAAGGAGGAGATGTAGCAGCTCTGTCTGGAGGTGGTCCTCTCAGGGTGGGAGTTTCAGTGATTAATCTCCTCTAAATTACAGTTTACCCTTTTATTTTTGGGATTATTACCTGATATGTTAAATTATTTATCAAAGACATGAATCTGAGTGTGAAATGTCCAATCGTTCAGGTCTTCAGTCTGAGGGTCTGTACAGAATATCGGGCTTCAGTGAGCTGATCGAGGACGTCAAGCTGGCCTTTGACAGAGGTGAGTGTCGCCCCCTGCTGTCCACAGGATGTCACCACAACCAAGGCTGGGCAGTACAGCAACTTAATCAATTATTTAATCAAATTTTTGTTGTTTGAAGATTTAATTTTTGGAAAATATGGATATTTTTACAAATGCGCTCCTTGGGGTTCAGTGTCAGCTCAAGGCGGCCATTTTGTTTTACAACTTTTATTTATTTGGACTTTGAACTCAACTCTAGGACAGAGTATTGGGATCAGGCTATTATTATTATTTGTTATAATAATAATAATGCCATAATATTGCAAGAATAAAGCCATATGATGATAGAGTCGAAATAATATGAGGACAAAGTCATAATATCATCAGAATAAAGTCGTAATATTTGTAGAATGAAGTTGTAACTTCATGAGAACACAAAAAGTAACAAAACATTAAAATGAGGAATACTGAACAACTTGGGAGTTTTAAGCAAAAGTTCCCATAGCTGGTCCCTAATATCCTGCCGTACAACTCAAAGAAGGGATGATTGAAATAAAAAATACTTAAAAATATATTTTCTGCCATTTGTAATTTCCTTTTTGGCAATAAAGCAAGGAAAAGTGATTAAAATCATTAAGCCATACTGCCCAGCCTTACCACTGCCTTGTTTGTGTTTCTTGATTTTGTCGGCCGTCGCTGATCGATTTTTCGCTTCCCGCAGACGGAGAGAAAGCAGACATTTCATCAAACGCTTACGAGGACATAAACATCATCACCGGCGCCCTCAAGCTGTACTTCAGGGAACTGCCGATCCCCCTCATCACATACGACGCCTACCCACGCTTCATAGAGACCGCAAGTGGGTGTTGCTGCTTTAATTTACGTTTTTTGTTAAGCTTAGGTTGTTATTTGATGGTTAATGTTTTCCTACTGTGTGGCGTAGAAATTACAGACGCAGAAAAACGACTGGAGTCTCTGCATGAGGCCTTGAAGCTGCTGCCGCCCGCCCACATCGAGACACTCAGATACCTCATGGCTCACCTCAAGAGGTCAGAACGGTAGCTTTACCAACTATAATGTCTTTATCTGAACTTAGCAGAAGAAGAAATCTTATGTCGCCCCCTGCTGTGCATCCAGGGTCACGGATTACGAGAAGGAGAACCTCATGTCCAGCGAGAACCTGGGTATCGTCTTCGGCCCGACGCTGATGAGGGCGCCTGAACTGGACGCCATGACGGCCCTCAATGACATCCGATACCAGAGACTGGTGGTGGAGACGCTCATTACCAATGAAGATGTTTTGTTCTGAGAGAAAAGGACACAAAACAAAAAAAAGCTCCGGAGAAATGGAGGAACATGTCTGGAAAGTTGAAGGAAGGGACTGTTTACGAGGATTTCCCCCGCATTTTTATGTAATCTTTCACAATCAGCAAACTTGAAGATGTTAAATATTGGTAATGAGAGCTGAAACTCTGAGCCTTCTGAGGTAAAAAGAAACGTAGCAACTGCCCACATAGGGAAAACACTGGTTTTAGTTTATAAACGGATGCCTTGAAAGTTTTAGCTTTTAGTTTTTCTGTTTATTTATCTTGTGAAAAGACCAACAGAGGTGGCATTGACTTATGCATCTTGACATTTCAAGTTGAATCAGAGGCTAGAGACGGGGATTTGTGAAGAAAATCCCATAAAATGAGCTCAGTTTGTATATTATTTGGGTAATTTTTAACATATGGCATTTATTTTTCCTCTTTGTTGTAGCAATGCTTGTTAGCTAAAAATCTTTATTCCCTCTTGAACTGTGCTACATTTCTAAGCAAAATTCAGCAAAATTTAAAATGAATTTCAGTTCAATTCAATTAAAAATGCTTTATTTATCCCAAAGGGAAATTAAATGTTGTCATAACTCCTATCATCAAAGAGTCTTATGGAATGTATTATGGTTAGAAAGCCAGCAGAGAGATGCTGGAGTCGGGGATATGGTTGATTATAATTGATGGTTTGATTGTCCTCTTTGTCTCTCTGCAACCAAGAAGCCTTCTTTTCAACTCCTCTAGGATTTGTGCTCATATTACATGTATTAAAGGCAACATTTACGGGGATTTAATACCAACAAGCATTTTTACAACAAAGAAATAATCAAATCTGCGACATGTTGTGTTTTTCTTGCTATGGACTTCAAGACTTCACTTTTCTGTCTTCACTATGATGTCAACATGTTCATTTAAGTCTCCTCTGAGAAGGAAGCACTACTGGCTTCATGAAAGCAGACAGCAGGATGAATGAGAAACTCCAAACATCGGTGATTTGGACCTTTTCTGTTTAAATTTTCTCCCAAAGCTGAACTGTAACTACACAGCAGCCTGTAAAGAGAAACTATTTCATGCAATTGCTGAGCTTTAATTTGAGAAGTTTGTTGCTGTGTAATTACTCCTCTATTCCTGAACCACTTTTGCTATGCGTTGTTAAATAGTTTTTTTTTATCTGAATCAGAAGTAAATTATTAGGAGTGTTAAATCAGATCAAACATCTCCAGCTGTGAAGGTTTAATGTACGTTTTCAACCAGTCAAGTCAGTATTTCTAACTGCTTGTAATATGAAGGAGTTTATTTTCATCTTCTTTTTAAAGAAACTTGTGCCATTTGAAGGGATAAAATGGAGGCCTTTTGCTTGTTTCTCCTCATCAATTAAGACTCCCTATTTCTTGTTTTTACCCCCACTTTTGTCGGGGGTCGATGTTTAAATTGAAGCGATGATGACCCGGAGAAGTAAAGAGTTGGATGTAACTAACAAAGTTCTTTATCAAACATTACCTAACCAAGTACTAACATTAAACTTTCCCTCTGAGCCTTCTGTTGTCTGTGAAATTTGCTTTTTTTAGCATCAAGAAATGTCATTTTTTTGTTGTCATGGCTGTAAAGTATTTTCTATATGGTTTCTGCATGTTGTAATTAAATTATTAAACATGGCTTTCAAATCATGATCTGACTGTGATGCATTTATAATAAAAGAAGTGGACTGTGTCCAAGTGTCCTAAGAAAGTTGAGTGGAAGAAAGAAATGTGATGGAAAAACTAAACTTGCGTTAAGTATAAATGAGGTACAGGTTTATTGTCTGGCAGCTGTTTTTTCATGCAAAGTCAGCTTAGAGACTGTTCTACTCTGAAAAGTTTTAACATTTGAAATAAGCTTTTCAGTTTACTGATGAACGCAATTTTATTTGTGTAGCATATTTTCAGCAGCAGAGTAAATAAATGTGCTTTTTTTTTAAAGGAAAATAATACAAGAAACAAGAAAAAAATACAAAAATTACATTGCAAATTTATTAATCTAAGGTAGCTCTAACCAAACGGGGTTTTAGAGTTAGTTTGAAGAAATTCTGGGTTTCAGCATCATTGCAGTTTTCTGGAAGTTTGTTCCATATTAGTGGAGCATAAAAATTGAATTATGGCTCTCTATAGCTGATTCTCCAAAAACAAAATATCTGCATAAATTGAAATAATGAAAATAAATCTGCTTTATGGAAACATGCAAATTTTGAAAAACAAAAAAACAACAACAAAAACAAAACAAACAGGTTTTGTGATAAATAAAAAAAAAAGTTTTTACACTTTTGAAATTCAGAAAATTTCCATGTTTTTTCTAAAAGAAATTCTGTGTTTAGGCAGAAATTTACTCCTTTCTCCCTCTATTTACAATGCTTCTGATATGCTGTCTCATGAACACGAGTTCTTTACGTCATCTATAGGTTTCTGAATGTATTTGTCTCCCATTACTGCATAAAAAATACAAATAGGTAAGTGGAAGTAACATGTTTTGGGAAGCTTCAGGATTCGTCAGCTCACCATCAGAGAATCCATCATGTATTAGAGTGTCTTAAAACCAACGTCTTTTAATAGATTAAACTTAAGAACTATATTTTGTAGCGTAAAACATGTAAAACATGGTTAATGTCTGTTAATTGACAATAATGTGAATCAGTGATTCTTGAGAATAGGGACAAAATGGGTTTTAATTTTCCCATAATTTTTTTTGTTATTTCTCAACCTTATGTATGCAAATATGAAAAATAATGTTTAGGAGCTCCCAGTTGCAACATGTTTTTAAGAAATTAAATTTTTAATCGACCTGACCTAGAACGTTGTCATCACCATCTGACAAAAAATAAATAAAAAAT
>NW_015114319.1:94052-98685 GCF_001443285.1 Poecilia latipinna | reverse complement strand
ATTTTTTATTTATTTTTTGTCAGATGGTGATGACAACGTTCTAGGTCAGGTCGATTAAAAATTTAATTTCTTAAAAACATGTTGCAACTGGGAGCTCCTAAACATTATTTTTCATATTTGCATACATAAGGTTGAGAAATAACAAAAAAAATTATGGGAAAATTAAAACCCATTTTGTCCCTATTCTCAAGAATCACTGGAATATTTTTTGAGAAAGAATTTAATATTTATTGGATATTTTCATGATTTTATCATTTTTGTTTAAACAACTTAAATTAACAACGGATATATTTTGTGTGTTTAAAAAAAAATACATATAAAGATATAAAACATTAAATTTGCATGTTTCGTCGTGTCACGTGGTCGCGCCATGATATTTTACATGCAGGTCATGTGAACAGGTGTGTTGGCCATGTTTTCAAGCCTCGTGCTGGAAAACTTAGCCTTTATTAGTCTTATTTTCGACAGTTCGGTCAGTTTATGAGTTCCTTAGTTACTTTTTCTTTTTCTTTTTTTTCTTTTTTTTTTTTTTTAGCAAACATGGACGGAGTTTTCCAACTTTTTTGTCGAAAAGGAACCGCATAAGTAAGTTTTATGGCGATCTTCGATGGAACCGCGGGGTGAATCTTCCCTGAGCCCGTTTTGAAGCCGGACTTGAGGATTTTACACTTTTTTTTTGGTGAAAACCACGGACAGACAGAGGATTTATCGGATGCATTCGTGGAGAATGGACATGCATTACTAGCAAATTCACAAGGAAATTGAGTTTTTAGTTGCTTTTGGCCAAAATGACGGTAAGGAACATGCCTTCGTGGGAGGGAAGGCTTGAGGCCCGAAGTTGAAGGAAATAACATGAGAAAACGTGGGCAAGTGCAAAGGTAAGAAACGTTAACTTAATTTCAAATGTGTAGGTGATATAGACATATTAAGAACGTGGTTAAGTTAAATGTCTATACAATTTGTGGGTTTCACTTGCGAGTAGGCCTTGATTTTACATCAAGCAGTGCCTTGCCGCCATCTGGTGGACAGAAAGGTGAACTGCATTAAATTAAAATAATTTATAGGTCCAAGTTTCCTTTTTGTGGGCGTGTTTGTTAACGATTGTGAAGTGTATTCAGGCTGTCTCTGTGTCATATTGGGCTATGAATATTACATAGAGCTACCTTGATACGCACTGCTGCGATCAAAAAGGGATCTATTCTGTGTATGTTTCAGGCCTCGTTGGCGCAGTAGGCAGCGCGTCAGTCTCATAATCTGAAGGTCGTGAGTTCGAGCCTCACACGGGGCATGTTTTTAACCGTTTTTCCTAGTTTTATTTTGGAGTTTGATATAATTTCAACATTTTTATATTTTAATTATCTACGGGGTTTATCTACTGATTGTCACTTAAAGACATACAATTACATCTGTTACGGTGCTCCGATCAGGTTGTTTTGCTACTGATTCCGCTTCCGATCACACATGAAGGCTGATCACTGGCGATCGCCGATCACTGCCGGTCAGCTGGATTGGCTATGAATTTTTCGCTTTAGGTATAAATGCGACTACGTCATCTGGAAAAATTATCTGGAAATAAATTCTCTTAATTTATACAAAAAACATGCACAATACTTGCAGGCACAATGCAGCAGCTTTTCAGTCAAAAGGAAAAGCTGAAAAACATTCAATCAGTAAGATAATAATTAACAGCAAGGTACTCAGTACATAATTATACATGAGTCTCACAACACTGCATATATCAAATAATGTCAAGAAAAAAGGAATCTCATTCAAAACATTTAATGGAGCTTCTAGCATGCTTAACTGTTTAATTTTTTACACAAAAAGTCCACACAATTGTACTGCATGTTACCATTAGCATTACAGCAACCGCCCTCATGGAAATTTATGAGAAACTACTAGCTTGGACCGCTATCATGCCAATCCTAATTTCCATAGACATCAATACAAGCTAGCATGTGTAGATCTGAGTCATAGTTTCATCAAGAAATAAGGTGAACAACATAATTTTGTGACTTACAAACTTATTCTCTGGCATATACACTGTGGAAACTTTCTGATTTTACTTGCACTGATAAAATGAAATGTTTTGAACGTTGCTTCGCTGAGATGTTTTTCAAAAGACGTTCCCAGACTGCAGACATTAGCCCGGCTAGCTCAGTCGGTAGAGCATGAGACTCTTAATCTCAGGGTCGTGGGTTCGAGCCCCACGTTGGGCGCATACTTCTTTTTTCCTGCCCACAATGCTTTCACAGACGGAGTTGTGGGTGTATCACATTGCTTACAGGGCTTTCCTATCCTGTACGCATTGGTGGTTCAGTGGTAGAATTCTCGCCTGCCACGCGGGAGGCCCGGGTTCGATTCCCGGCCAATGCAACATACTTTTCATTTATTCCCAAATTTTGTACCTTTTTCTCAAAATTTTGCTAAAAACTTCAGTGTTTGTCAAATAAGTCAAAGCAGTTTCAAAATCCTAATTAAGCTACTCTCATGCTCAACAGCAGCTTCAAACTAGCATCAAGTTGTTAATGCTGCGCCTGTGAACAATAATTTTGAACCAAATGTTTTTCCCACAATTCTGTCTTGCTGGTATTCATTGTGCTAAAACGGTGAGTAAATAACCTTCCACAACTAAAAAGGAAACAAAAACAAGTTTTACTCCCCGTCGGGGAATCGAACCCCGGTCTCCCGCGTGACAGGCGGGGATACTCACCACTATACTAACGAGGAGATGATGGTTGTTGTAGGCCACGACTGTTATAAAACTCCTGACCTACTACAGCTCACGCGTGTCTATCTGCATGTTTGTCTGCCTGTGGCGGCATTTCCTTTTATGTAAGCATTGGTGGTTCAGTGGTAGAATTCTCGCCTGCCACGCGGGAGGCCCGGGTTCGATTCCCGGCCAATGCAAACTCTTTTATTTATCGGAACTGATGTAATATTTTGTAAAACTATTTGTACTTCCCTGTGGGGAATCAAACCCTGGCCTCCCCCATGACAAGCTGTCGTGTGTTTGCCACAGGCCCTTTTTAATCTGGCCCATTCCAAACAAGTCTCAGGTTGTGGGAGATTCATGGTGGCTGTGATCGGACAGTCATCCTGTCTCGTCACTTTACACGTCTCAGCCAGTAGCCCCCCCCCACTGATTTAAAGAACTCTAATTGTACTGCAACCTTCCCCCGCCACCTAACTGTTTCTTTCAAGCCTTGGGAAAAGTCCTATATCTGTGAAAAAAAGAGAAAAGAATAGCATGAGAGGTATGGGACAGGGAAAAAAAAAAGATATACACTCCCCGTCGGGGAATCGAACCCCGGTCTCCCGCGTGACAGGCGGGGATACTCACCACTATACTAACGAGGAGATGATGTCAATCCATCACCCCAACTGTTTTTAAGATAGGCAATCTGAGGTGAGCGTGAGACATTGCCAAAAGTCGTGCTTTCGCCCAAAATGGTGGCCTTCCTGTTTGATTCACCATAAGAGTCTTTTTCTGGCCAGTCATTGCAGTTGAGCAGGACTCCACCCATTTTATGATTGTAGGATATCCAGCACTGCCACCTTTTAGCTTTCTCAAACAATTCCTACACATTTTCAAGTGTGCCAGAGGCAAGGCCACCATGCATTGGTAACCTACTACAGCATATCCTGCATACCAGTAGGATTTGCAGGTGAAGTGAAATAAAGCAGCACCCAATGATGGAGGGAATAACTCCTACCACAGTCGAGACCAGTAATAGTCAGGATTAGAGAAAATATCTGGGTTAGGCTTGGATTCAGTAAGAAAAATTAAAGACAGTTGACAAGAAGCTCTTCTTGGTGGCAGTACAAGGATGAATGTGTGTGTGTGTGTGGGAGGGAGAGGAAAAACACTCAGCCAGGCATTGGTGGTTCAGTGGTAGAATTCTCGCCTGCCACGCGGGAGGCCCGGGTTCGATTCCCGGCCAATGCACTCCCTTTTTTGCTGACTTGTATGAGGGGTCTTTTATAAAATGAAGAGCAGCGACTGTATGTTGCAAAAGAAAACAGTACACCCTCCCCGTCGGGGAATCGAACCCCGGTCTCCCGCGTGACAGGCGGGGATACTCACCACTATACTAACGAGGAGCTGCGAACAGACCCTACACCCGGTGTTCTCAGGTTCAGCTGAGGCAACGTAGAGGTTATGTGTGGGTTTTGGAGTTGCTAGTTACCACAATACATTGTTTTCTGAAGAGTGATGGGCCTCATAGAGACCAAAGCCCAGTCCTAATATAGTGGATCCCCTTGGTTATGGGTAGGCATGAATGCAGTAACTGAAACGTATGGAAGTCAATACCGAGTCCCCAGTTCAGAGGAAGAACGTGTGTGTGTGTGTGTGTGCGCACAAGGCAGGAGCAAGCTTCTGTACGCATTGGTGGTTCAGTGGTAGAATTCTCGCCTGCCACGCGGGAGGCCCGGGTTCGATTCCCGGCCAATGCACTCTGTTTTTTGTTTACTTGTATGAGATGTCTTATATAAAGAGGGGATAGTCATCACTATACTAACGAGGAGTTACCACCAGCCCCTACACCCAAGCATAGGGTGTATGTTGCAGAAAAAAAAAAGCTGTATTTTCCACGTCGGGGAATTGAAGCCCGGTCTCCCGCGCAGCAGC
>NW_015114319.1:88315-90030 GCF_001443285.1 Poecilia latipinna | reverse complement strand
CATTTCTAATTAGGCCTTTTCCAGACTCTAGATAAAATATTTTTTTTCCACAACAAAACCTTGTTTTATTTATATTTTATATAAAAATGGAATTTAATTAAAATATACTGTTCTGCATTGATTAGCTCTAATGTATTAATCATAACATTTAAAGAAAATGTATTTCAAAGGTTTTAAAGTATTTTGTTTAAAACCTGATCCATCTTTTTTTGCTCCACACCAGGTCAAAATGCAGAAGACCATTTTTTATCCAGGGAGACTCAGTGTGGTTTTCCGAAAGGGGCCTCTTGGCTTCCTTCTTCAGGATCCCTCTCCTGAGGCTAAGAAGATAAAAAATAATCCCAGTCTGTGGGACAAGTCTGAGCCTAAGAGAGAGGATGTTGTGCAGCAGAATGCTATGACTGTGGTCCGGGAAAGAGGAGGGGATGTCACAGACGCGTCAGAAGTCCTGGGAGATTACAGCCTCCAATTTGGAAAGTACAAAGGGAAGTGTTTCTGATGGCTCTTAGAAAATGATGCAGGTTACACTTTGTACCTCATCAGAAACCTTCAGAAGCAGGAGGAAGCTGGAATCTGTATCACTGAGAGCCTTAGCAAAGTAAACCACCTAACCTTTGTGAAATATGCTCTCAGTTTTAAAGAGATTAAAGATGCCCAGGACTATGAAGCCAGCAGAGACAATGTTACAGCAGCCTCTTCTGAAGATGACCAGCTGGTTGGTTTTGGCTCTCGGGCCAAGAGCACGTGGAGGGAAATTTGGGACGGAAGAGAAGATGGCTATGCTGATTTCATATTGAAGAAGAGCTGCCTTCATGGGACCAGGATGCAGAAGCTGCACCAGTACCTGCTCAAGAAACAACAGTCCTCCTTCAGTCAGACCAACACACCATCCAGTGAACCAGATAAATGTCTGGGTGAGCAATTAAGAATAGTGTATTAAAAGTGTTAAGATGACAGGGCAAATATTAAAAATTAAATATTCCTCCCAGATTGATCCTTAATTTTTGTATACAATTAATTTTTTGTCTCTTATAGTGATGGAGGAGGATGAAGGATTGGAGGCTGCAATGCTAAACATCTCACCCTCTAAAATCTTGAGCAGTAAACAGACTATGGTTTCGATTGCTGAAATTCTAAAATATGTTCTGCTTGCACTTAGTTTCTCTCACATATTTGTCTCTGTGTACACAGTGTCAGGGTCAGCGGACACAGAGAGAACCCCTGTGTCAAAAGCATCTTCAAGAGCAAAGACAGGTTTTTCTTAAAATGGGAGGTTTCAGAACTGGAGTCTAATACGATGAATAACCCTCCAACCCTGAGCCTTGACCATGTTCTTGTGTTCTGGCCACGTTCCGGTCAAGTTCCTGTTACATTATCACTGTTTGCGACCGTTACTCTGCATGTCAAAGGACTATGAATTGATGGAGATGCTGGTGAGTATATATTTCAATTCTGCATGCTTACCTTTTTTTATTTTATTTTATTTTTTGCAATATTTGTTACTAACAGCATGTTTATTTAAGTGCTGTTCCTCCTGCTAAAGCTAACAGTCAAGTGTTCAATTTGTAGTCTGTTTTGTTTCCCACATTTGGAATTGACCTTCTAAATATTTTTAAAAGTCTGATAAGCAGAAGGAATAAAAGTACAACTTTTTGAGTTTTCGCCAACGCCATCTGTTGAGTTCAGTTGTGATTTACACAGTGACTGATATATTC
>NW_015114319.1:81976-82935 GCF_001443285.1 Poecilia latipinna | reverse complement strand
TCAAACAGGGACACTGGAGAAAGATTTGGACTTGAGTACAAAGAACCAGGGTGTCGGCCAGTACCTCTTGACTGGGACAAGCACAAGTCTTTGAAAAGAGGAGAAGGACCTCATCCAAAGCTTCCTCTGCCATCACCCAACACTGAGGAAATAAAACCTCCATCTGTAACTGTTCCTCCACCTGCTGAGGGATCAGCCTCCCAACTGGCCTCTAGTCCTAACTCTTGTGAAATTTTCCAAATTTCTCCAAAAGGTGAGCAAACACAGTGCTATGTATATACATTTCTGCATTAAATTTTGGAATTTATACCTTAGACTGAAAATTTTTACTTACTTCATTGTGTTTCAGAGACTTCACATCCTCTTCCTCTGAGGTCCTCACCAAGAAGTGCCCGCACTGGACCTGTAAAGACAGGTGGACGTGTATTTGTGTTAGACCACACACGGTGGACCCCACAAATGAAAGAGGCAATAGATGGCTTGCTTCAGAAACACCATGGGGAAAAAGACATCCTGAAAGTGGTAGATCAGGAGTATGCTCAGATTGGTCATCAGGCTGCCACGGATCCTAACAGCATGTTTCATCCAACTGCTAAGCGACACATCTCTGGGTATGTGAAACATGTGGCAAAGCTCCTTAACACCAGTTCTGCGATGAATACAAGCCCTGAAAAACTACTGGACACACAGGAACTGTGGCACTCATTAACTGAGGGTCAGCCAGCTAGTGTTCGTGTGACCACCATCCAGCCCGATGTCTTCAACCCACCTGCTCCCGCTTCAGCAACACCAATTACAGCCGAATCCCTAGAAAAGATAGTGGAGGGAATTTTACAAAAGCAGAGTCAACAATCAGAGCAGCAGCAGCAGAAGAAGAAACAAACCAAAATGTGTCTTTCTTGCAGACAGCCTAAGTCTCGTTATGAGACTTCTGGCTCCTCCGTTCACTTCTTCTTTCA
>NW_015114319.1:74935-76821 GCF_001443285.1 Poecilia latipinna | reverse complement strand
CACACACACACAGGGCAGGAGGATGGTTATGTACGCATTGGTGGTTCAGTGGTAGAATTCTCGCCTGCCACGCGGGAGGCCCGGGTTCGATTCCCGGCCAATGCAGACTCTTTTTTTGTTTACTTGTATGAGATGTGTAATATAAACAGGAAGAGCAGCGACTGTGTGTTGCAGAAGAAAACGGTACACCCTCCCCGTCGGGGAATCGAACCCCGGTCTCCCGCGTGACAGGCGGGGATACTCACCACTATACTAACGAGGAGATGTCAGACATTTTGGCAAGAGGTGTCATCGTGCCCTAATACCGACCCTCACGGAGGTATATGAATTTTTCTGTTTGAGTGAGATTTTCTACTGCTCTGCATTATCAGGTTTTGCCCAGCATTTGGCAACTGCTTGACATTGCTAAATGGATGGCAAAGTTGTGAAATCTGACTTTGCCACGCCCCCATGGCCACACTCTCCAGTGAAAAGTTTTTTGTACTTAATGCATGTCAGAGCAACTTATCTTTCTTCTGACCCATGATCATGGTGATTAGGTCAACAGTTTTCCAAGAACACAAACGTGACTTAATGTTGTGACGGCCCCTGTCATTCCGTGATTAGCTATCTTTGTTTCTCAGGTAAATTGGGTGTGGCTTGCAGTTAGGTCTTGACTGGGAGCACCTGGGCCAATGTTCCCAATCTATTAAAACCTGGCAGCTCCTCACACCAAGTAGCTGCTTATGCTTTGCCCTTAGCAAGCACTTCTTGTATTTTGTTGGATTTGTTTTGGTTATGTTTAAGTAAATTGTTTCTCTGGAATTAGGGGAGAATCTGTTCTTCGGGCTACTCTGTTTGGGCCTCAAGGTAAAGTATGTGTTGCCACTTTAGGAGAAGTTTCCTTTGTGGGGAGTTTTCTCAGTTAGGCTGTAGTGGCACATCCTTTTTAGGTTGTGTCAATTTTTTTCTTTTGCTAGTGTTGTGGGGACTGGTTAGTGTCAGTTGTCTTTGGACAGCTGTCTCGGGAGTACGTCCGTGGGATTTTGTGGGGTCGCCTGCTTGCAGGTTGCTCTTCATGCCCATTGGTTTAAGGTGCATAAGGACCCGCCGGAAGCCACATGAAGACTAGGGGTAAATTTTAGTTAGCTTTGGTTAGGCAGTTAGTGAGAAAACTCTGACAGGAAAGTTTGAGCCTGTTTTCTCCAGAGTGGTCAGCACTACATTATCTTGGACCCTTTAGACTGGTAATGTCTTTGATGCCAGTTTTTAATGAAGGTTTATGTCCACCTGTCTTTAGTAGTTCCAACATACTACTCCTGTCATCCCTTTTGCTTGGAACAGCTTAGTGGAGACCACATTTCCAGTTACCCACTGGGCCTGATGGAAATGGTAACTCTCCTGCTGTGATGTACCTCGCACTGGAATCCAGATGGAGACCTTTGGTCAGATATGTCAACATTAATAAAATATCCGACTGTCACTCAACATCTGAGCGGCATACCTGTGTTTATCGATCTCGGCAGCTTTGTAAAATGGAATTTCAATTAATCTGATGGTCGCTGGGACCCTTGACCAGGTGAAAATGTTTCATAACTCTCTCCACTCTGTCTAGTGGCTCTGTGGGCAGTGGTATTTTGGTCCTGCAGTGCTCCCGGATATGTTGCTTGGTTGGATTGGGTGGCACAATACCACAGGATACATGGGCCTCCTTGAGCTTCTTCAGATCCTCCTGATCCACCACAGAGAAAGCAGCAGAGAGGAGCTGGCAGAAAGTGCTGAGAAGAAGGTGATGTTCCATTGTGCACTCCCTTGAAAAGCTCTGCAAACAGTGGAACAAGTCCAGCTTCACTACAGTGTTGGGATTATAGCACGACCTTGAGGTACAAGTATTAGTCAGGGGTCCT
>NW_015114319.1:68372-71022 GCF_001443285.1 Poecilia latipinna | reverse complement strand
CAGACCTGAAGACCCTTGGAGGAGTCTTGACAAAGCTGGCTCTTGAGGTCTGTACTCCTCTAGCAAACAGTTTGTGAGGTAGAAGGCGGACACAGAGATGCCACACCAGTCATTTGGATCTTCGTAGGAGCTGAATGGATATGGTGTGTGGCTTTTCCTGAAGAACTACCCAATGGTCCTCTGTCCCTGTACCCCAGCCTCTGCATCCCAGATGCTCTCAGTGGCCTGTAGATAAGCTAAATGAGCTCGTTCATGTTTGAGATGCATGAGCTCATTCACTTGCTTGGGCATATCTGCAGGTGACTTTCCAGTGCGTCTGGAGTTCATCCATGACTGATTTACAGATGGCCTTCTTGTAAGTAAGAAATGCAGGCAGCAGGTTGGTGAATCTTCTGGGCTGCTTCTCCAGCCAACGAGGACTGTCAACAAATCAGGTCTTCCGACAAGACTAACAGCAAAGTCTAGAGGACAGGATGCAATATTGCCCACTAGTCCCAACAATCACCTGAGGTCGGCCCACACCAGCGGAAACAACTTGTGGTTGAGGACATCCATGAAGACATGGGAGGTTCTAGTTATTTTTCAGCCTTGACATGATTTAATTTTCAGGTTTCCAAATAAAGAATTGGTGAAGCTCAAATGGGAGCTCAGCCACTGTGTCTATGAGCTCAGGCTGCGGAGGATGATGCCAGAGGGAAATTGCATTTCCAACATTTTGCACAGGACGAGACCCAGGTCACAGGCCAAGATCTTGCAGCTCTGTCCTCATCCACAGTTTCTGGTGCTGAGAACAGTTCCAGCTGTTCATGTCATGTTGAAGCAAGGGCACATCAAAGGGTGGCTGAGCTGAGGAAGCTGTCATAAAAATATGAAAACACATGGAATTAGGTTCCCAATAATGCAAAAATAAACAATTAAATTACAAATTTGTAAAATGTGTTCCAAATAGTAGTCATATTATTTACAAAATATTTGAAAGACGGTGTGGAAATGCTTTTAATAAGTCAAACTACTTCAGAGTTAAAAAAAAATCGTTTTTTGGATGCAATCTGTTCTTACCGTCTTCAGCACTGTCTGCAAAGAAAAGGAGGTTGAAGCTGCACTTGTACTAGAATCTGAAAAGAAGTGTTATTCTGTTATTTCTCTGTGGCTTCATTATAATTTTAAGACAACAGATAAGGAAGTTGTGAATAGCATCCGGATAGTGTTACCTATGCAACAAACAGATATTTAATATTGCATTTTAAAAAAATTAAGGCAGTATTTGCCCTGTCATCTTAACATTTTTAATGCAACATTCATAGTTGCTCACCCAGACATTTATCTGGTTCACTGGATGGTGTGTTGGTTTGACTGAAGGAGGACTGTTGTCTGTTGAGCAGGTACTGGTGCAGCTTCTTCATCCTGGTCCCAGGAAGACAGCTCTTCTTCACTATGAAAGCAGCATAACCATCTTTTCTACCGTCCCAAATTTCCCTCCAAGTGCTCTTGGCCCGAGAGCCAAAACCAACCAGCTGGTCATCTTCAGAAGAGGCTGCTGTAACATTGTCTCTGCTAGCTTCATAGTCCAGGGCATCTTTAATCTCTTTAAAACTGAGAGCATATTTCACAAAGGTTAGGTGGTTTACTTTGCTAAGGCTCTCAGTGATGCAGATTCCAGCTTCCTCCTGCTTCTGAAGGTTTCTGATGAGGTACAAAGTGTAACCTGCATCATTTTCTAAGAGCCATCGGAAACACTTCCCTTTGTACTTTCCAAATTGGAGGCTGTAATCTCCCAGGACTTCTGACGCGTCTGTGACATCCCCTCCTCTTTCCCGGACCACAGTCATAGCATTCTGCTGCACAACATCCTCTCTCTTAGGCTCAGACTGGGATTATTTTTGATCTTCTTTGCCTCAGGAGAGGGATCCTGAAGAAGGAAGCCAAGGGGCCCCTTGTGGAAAACCACACTTGGTTTCCCTGGATAAAAAATGGTCTTCTGCAGTTTGACCTGGTGTGGAGCAAAAAAGGATGGATCAAATACATTTTCTTTAAATGTTATGATTAATACATAAGAGCTAATCAATGTAGAACCGACACATAAACCAAACAACATTAAATCAGAAGCCAAATTATATTACTAGGTAACACCAGACACCGTAGTAGTAGAAAGTAACGCTTCCGCTACATGTAATATATTCGGCTGAAAAGATGCGATCGTGATGTAAACATGTTTTATATCCATCTGCATCACTTACCTATTAAAATTAAGAAGGATGGATGTGAAGATCGATTTCTTTGATATTTTTTCTTCTCTCTGCTTAACGCTGGTAAGTTCTCCTAAAGATTTCAGTTTAAAGGCCGGAAAGTTGTCTTCTTCTGAATCCAAGCAAGGAGAGGGCTGTGTCACTCCTGGATATAAGATTGGACAGCGCCTCCACGGAGTAGTGGTCAAAAATATATTACATCCGTAGTGGTTTAGGACTACCATTGGAAATGAATGGGAAACGGTTTAGAGCCATTTAGCTTAACAATTCTCAGCTGCTGAGTCGGCAGTTTGTGTGCGTGTGTGCGTGTGCAAGGGTAGGAGTGAACTTCTGTAAGCATTGGTGGTTCAGTGGTAGAATTCTCGCCTGCCACGCGGGAGGCCTGGGTTCGATTCCCGGCCAAT
>NW_015114319.1:41760-63256 GCF_001443285.1 Poecilia latipinna | reverse complement strand
AACATACTCCACATTAAAAGACCTGATAAGATTAATCATTTATTAATAAACTAAAAACGCAAAAAAAAAAAAAACTGTATAGGACATTGATATATTCAGATAGGCATGCAAATGCAAAATATAGTTAAAGAACGGTAAAAACATTGTTGTGCAATTAATTTGCATTATTGACTTGCTTTCCATGTAGTAAAACATAGTACCTGAAATATAAAACAGAATCAAGGAATCATTTCTTTGTAAAGGGACAACAAAGTTTGCTACCACCGGGAATCGAACCAGGAACCTCAGGTTTTTAGGCTTTTGGTGAACTACACCTATATTCGGCTGGCCCCCAAGTGTCAGGCAGGGATACTCACCACTATACTAACGAGGAGCTGCGAATAGACCCTACACCCGGTGTTCTCGGGTCCAGCTGAGGCAACGTAGAGGTTATGTGTGGGTTTTGGAGTTGCTTGTTGCCAAAATATATTGTTTTCTGAATGGAAGTCAATACCAAGTTCCCAGTTCAGTGGAAGGACAAGTGTGCGTGCGTGCGTGCGTGCGTGCGTGCGTAGGAGCAAACTTCTGTGCGCATTGGTGGTTCAGTGGTAGAATTCTCGCCTGCCACGCGGGAGGCCCGGGTTCGATTCCCGGCCAATGCACTCCCTTTTTTTTACTTTTATGAGATGTCTTATATAAAGAGTGGATACTCACTGCTTACGAGGAGTTACCACCAGACCCTACACCCAAGCATAGGGTGTATGTTGCAGAAAGAAAATAGAAGGTGTATTCTCTCCTTCGGGGAATCGAACCCCGGTCTCCCGCGTGACAGGCAGGGATACTCACCACTATACTAATGAGGAGCTGGGAACAGTCCCTACACCCGGTGTTCTCAGGTCCAGCTGAGGCAACGTAGAGGTTATGTGTGGGTTTTGGAGTTGCTAGTTACCAAAATATATTGTCATCTGAAGACTGATGGGCCTTATAGAGACCAAAGGCCAGTCCTAATATAGTGGATCCCCTTGTTTAGGGGTCGGCATGAATGCAGTAACTGAAATGTATGAAAGGCAAAAGTCCCCATTCTGTATAAGGACAAGAATGTGTGTGTATGCAAGGGCAGGAGGATGGATATGTCAGCATTGGTGGTTCAGTGGTAGAATTCTCGCCTGCCACGCGGGAGGCCCGGGTTCGATTCCCGGCCAATGCAGACCCTTTTTTGTTTACTTGTATGAGATGTCTTATATAAAGAGGAAGAGCAGCGACTGTGTGTTGCAGAAAAAAATGGTACATCCTCCCCATCAGGGAATAAACAAACAGTCCTTATATGAGGTTATAATTTTTTCTTTACAAAAACTACTTGTTGTATCTTAAGTCTAGTTATTAAACTCAATAGGACCTATTAATCCCATGTAACTAGGAGGCTGATCAAATGCACTGCAAACAAAAGCCTCTCAGGAGGTTAGAAATATTATCCTTTTTGCAAGCCAATCTGCTGAGTTTCCTTAAACAGAAACTTTTTGAATTATGTTGAGTATAAAGTGAGTTGGTATTATTTAATCAAAACTTGAATTGAATTCTACGTTAATTAGTGCAATGTAGTTAATTGTAAGATTTTCTGTAAAATTTCTTTCAAATGTTGTCACGTGTTTTATTTATTAATACATGCTCCAATCTTTTTTGCTCCATACTAGGTCAATACGCTTTAGAAGACCATCTTTTATCCAGGAGAACTGAGTGTTCTTGGATTTCTTCTTCAGGAAGTCACCGATAGATATGGCCAAGCAAGTGAATGAGCTCATGCATCTTAAATATAAACAACCTTATTTAGCTTATCTACAGGCCATTGAGAGTGTCTGGGATGCAGAGGCTGGGGTACATGGACAAAGAACCATTGGGCAGTTCTTAAGGAAAAGCCACACACCATTTCCATTCAGCTCCTATGCAGAGGCCAAAAAGGTCAAAAATGATCTTAGTCTGTGGGACAAATCTGAGCCAAGGAGAGAGGATGCTGTACAGCAAAATGCTTTGTCTATGGTTCATGAAAGTGGTAGGGATGTCACAGATAGTCCTGGGTGACTCCAACCTTCAGTTTGGAAAATGCAGAAGAGAGACTTTCTGGTGGGTTACCCTTTGTATCCCATCCAAAATTTGCAAAAGGATGAGGAAGCCAGGATCTGTATCACAGAGAGGCCAAGCAAGGTGATCCACCTGACCTTTGTGAAGCATGTTCTCGGTTGTAAGGAGGTACAAGATGTCTTTGACTATGAAGCCAGCAGAGACAAAGTTGCAGTAGCCTCTTCTGAAGATGACCAGCTGGTTGGGTGTGTCTCTCAGGCCAAGAACACTTGGAAGGAAATTTGGGACAGTAGAGAAGATGGTTATGCTGGATCAGGAAGATCTGAAGAAGCTCAAAGAGGCCTACGAGTTCTGTGGTATTGAACCAGCCAGTTCAACCAAAGCACATATCCATGAGCACTGCAGGACCAAGATATCCACTTTTTTCAGAGCTGCTGGAAAGAGTGGAGAAAGTATTGAAACAATTTTACTTGGCCAAGGATCCCAACAACATCCCTCTGTTTAAGTCATCCATACTGAAGATGTGGTGCATGGGGGAACATTCAGCTGAACTGAAGGTGTAAAGGTCTGCATTTGGATTCCTGTCAGAGGTACATCACAGCAGGAGGGTTACCATTTCCACCAGGACCAGTGGGTAACTGGAAATGTGGTTTCCACTGAGCTGTTCCAAGTGCAGGACATGACAGGAGTTGGGCGTTGGAGCTACCAAAGACATGAAGCAGCCTGGAGTTGTCCTTCCTGCTGTGTTTGATTGAGCTTTCATAGCTGAATTGAACACTTCATCCAAAAGGATCATTAGCCAGGAAAACTATCCTGCACTCCAAATGTGACTGTGAAGTGTCAGCAGCACAACCGACCTCAAGGCCATCTTAATGTTTCAAAAGGAGGAAATCCGGTCAGAAGCCATCCAAGGTTCTCCAAAAGGCGAGGAAACATGAAGAAATGTAAACAGAAATGTATTCACATTGTCTGTAGTTGGTCCTAGGAGATGCAGGTACCGTTAGCAGGTTGTCAAACTGGGCTAGGATGAGACAAAAACATTACTGAAGGTGAAACTCAAACTCACAACACCTCTGAATTATTTGGAAATCTGTGATGCATTACTTTTAGAACCGCCTAGTGGCGACATGTGGAATTAAATAGCAGAGTTGCTGGAAGTGTAGAGCTAGCAGTGCATGACAATGCAGGAGTAGCATTGGGGGGCGAGGGTCATTAAATGCTACCTGCAGCTTTAATTCTGTCGAGAACAGCGTTTTTAGTGGTTTACTGTCTCCCCTTTCAGCAAAGAGTAAGCGTTGACTCGAAACTGTCGGCTAATGTGGTTATATTTATATTTGAATGAAGAACGAGAAGATGCTACTTCAGTTCTTTCTTCAAACAGCGAACGCTCCAAACAGAACCGGACGAGCTAGAATCATGAGGTTAATTCTATCTCATGACGGAACAGGTTCAATGTTTTGTAATCAACAGGAAACCACCGATTCCTTTCTAGTCAAGCGTATACACCGATGTAGACATTTCTTTTTCTTCCTATAACGTCTGAGATCACTTTCGCTCACCCCATAATTGCTTCTAGCCCTCCGTACATGCTGAAGTGTTTTTTAAATTTACAATTTAAAAATTCTTGATTGATTGATTGAAAAGCCATGGTATTACTGTGTGTTTCAGTTGTGATTATTCACATATTTCGAGCCGTGCCTTCGACAGTTGCCATCGGTGAGTATAACATCAATATGTAACAGTTTGAGTTGTAATCTTTAATTAACCTGGCTTTTTCTTTTTAGCAAAACAAAACAAAGTTTGAGTTAGCTTCATAACAACTGAAGAGAAATTTCACTAAGTTCTGTTACCTCCTTAACCATCTTTAATCTCGTCTAGCTAAACTTAACCCTTGTGTGTGCGAGGACTGAGGCAACTGATACAAGTGATCAGTTGTATCAGTTGGACTCCATTTGTAAACACAAGGGTTAAAATCTGCAGCAACCTGCCACAAGTGTCTCTTTGGACTTTCTACAATGGCTAATAATTGACACAGGACATGATGATTAGAGGCGTTTACTCTAATTATACAGAAGTTTTATTTATTTTATGAGTCAGAAGTAAATAAACTAAAAGTAAAATAGGTCTGGAAAGAAGATATGACCGAAAGTGTTTAACATGTTAAAGAAAAATTTTCTTCTTTTTCATTCACAGCTGATTTGATCTACAAAAAAGTAGGTGACTCCGTTGCCCTGTCGCCAGGTCAAAGTTTTAATATCATCAGTAGCGTAACGTGGAAGCGCCAAACGGACCTCGTCTTGCAGTGGTTCGGCGGGGACATTACTTGTTACAGAGATTTTAAAGGCAAGTTCACCTGAAACTGAGCCATAAAGTGTTAAACTTTGCAGGTTCATTTTTGCATGATCTCTTTTTCTGGATTCTGCCTCCAGGTCGCTGTGACCTGGACATAGAAAGTGGAAGTTTGATCATCAACAATCTGACGTTGGATGACAGCGGCAGCTACACCTTTGACATCAACAACAGCGTTCTTGACAAAAAGAATCTCCGGGTTATCAGTGAGTTTCAGCAAATTTGTTTGGCTTTCACCTGAATGCAGTTGATGGTAATCTGTTGGTGTTTCTGTCAGAACCGGTTCCAAAACCCACGGTATCCTTGGACTGCAACAATGAGAAGACCGTCTGTAATCTCACCTGTGAAGCCAACATCACCTCTGAGTTTGGACCTGTCACTTATACATGGGAAACAGGAGACACAGAGCTGTCCAACGACAAGGAGCTGAGCTTAACAACGGTACAAACACAAACTGATCTAAATGTTCAAGTCAGGATGTGACCTAGTTGTCAAGATAAATCACATTTAAACCCTGAGTGGTGATTATAGAATGAATATAAGTGAAAACATTGCTGGTTTTGAGCTGTTTTTCATTTGTTTCTTAGGACAATAAGGAGAGCTCCTTCTCCTGTATGTTGAGAAACCCCATTAGCATCAACTCCAGTGAAGAAGTATCAAAGCCGGCGAGTGGGGGTGAGTTAAAGCACACGTTCTGAATATTTTTATTCCTTTGTTCTAAAATATCCTGAACTAATGTCTAAACTCAGCTGTAAACAGTGTGGTTTGCTAAGTCAATTTTTCATGCTTTTTTTGCAGAGAATTTTAAATATACTGCTCTGACTGTAAAGCTCCTGATTATAGCACTGATTCTGGTTGGGACTGGCCTTTTTGCTGCATGCAAAAAACGTAAGAGTCCACAAAAGCATTCAATATTCCTCACCTTTTTATGCTTTATTTAGTTACTGTAAGTAAACATTGGCTTTTACTGTTCACTTCAGGTGAGCTTTATTGTGTAAATTTCAATAATCAGCAACAGAAGAATAAAGTTTACCAATTTGACAAATGCAAACTTCATATTAGGGCTTGATTTAACATTAACTGCTTGTTTAAAAGTTACAGCTTTTTTGTCTGTTGTGGCAACAAAAGGAAAGAAAATCTCAAACATTTGCATTTAAATTACAGGGAGACTTGGAGCCATG
The DNA here is from genome assembly GCF_001443285.1 of Poecilia latipinna. Taxonomy (NCBI): domain Eukaryota; kingdom Metazoa; phylum Chordata; class Actinopteri; order Cyprinodontiformes; family Poeciliidae; genus Poecilia; species Poecilia latipinna. The sequence goes on along the minus strand of NW_015114319.1, from coordinate 57,671 downwards.
GCCGCAGTTGGTGAGTGTTTTACAATTTTTGCAACTTTAGTTTTATTTTTCAGCATTATTAGATATTTAACTATTTCTTTCAAAGAGCTTCATTGGCCTAAAATGCAAGCTTATGTATAAAAAAAAAACATACTTTGACTGTACATCACCTAAATGGGTAAAGATGGGTTTCCCTGAACCAGGAAGTGCTGCGCTCACTCAACCTGTCGGCCGCCTTAAATCTGCTTCTGTTCTCAGACGTGTCGCGTATTGACTCACCTGCTGAAGAGTTGGATCTGAAGCAGCTCACATCTCCTCCGCTGCCAATGGAGGACTATGAAAACGATGAAGAGAACTTCATGGTCCATCGTGACGAAGACCCTCCCTGGGCTCCACGCAATTATTTAGACAAAGGTTTGTGTTGTTAAGGTGTTTAGATCCACCTTAAATAACTCAAGTTGTTTAGAACAGAGGTTCCTAAACTTTTTGTCTCCCAACGAGCATCAGCCTCTGCAAGCCCACAGATAATATTTCAAAATATGTAAAGAAAAATCAACTTTTAGAATGTTTTTATTCACGAATTGTTACATGACATTTGGCATAAATATTGCTTCATACCTTTAGTTCTGTGGTGGAAAAATATATTATTAGTGACAGAAAGAGGTTCCATACCTCTACAAATAATTATCAATATAATGTAGGAGTTTTAATGACATTACAGTTTGGCATAATTGTCTTCTTTATTCTTTTTTTGTTTCCTCAGTGGTGGCCGTTTACAGCTACAGCGGTAGCAAAGACGATGAGCTCTCCTTCCAGCAGGGGGCGATCATCTACGTCACCGAAATGAGCGACAACGGCTGGTTTGACGGCGTGATGAACGGGAGCACCGGGCTCTTTCCTGGCAACCACGTGGCGTCCATCATTCACTAGGCAACTAAGCCTGAACAACAATGCATCTCCGTCGACTTTAATATCATAAAAAAGTTCATTTATTTCAGTAATTTAGCTCAAAAAGTAAAAAAATATTGATTCGTTACACATATGACTTTTTTTTTTTAAAGGTTGGCTTTGTATTTTATTATTGAGTGTTTCTTATTATCTCTTAACTACCAATATAAGTCTGATTTTCGTAGTCTGTCTCTTGTAAAATAAACTTTGTCCTCAATAAATTTTTACCTGGTTAAATAAAGGTTGAAAAACATTCAGTAACTATCACACAAGCGGTAACTGAAGCATTACTTTCTATCAAAAATGTAAAAAAAAAAACAAGTTGGGGGTAACATCAGTCTCTACACGTCAAATAAAATACAATAAATAACCCTAAACAAACTAAAGAGTAATCCTTCCAGTTAACAGCTGTAAAAGTAAACACACTTAAAATGTTAAAACATGGCAAAATTACACACAAAACCCTGTATATAATTAAATTGGTCTAATATATGTGCTAGTGCATAAGACTGGAAGATCAATCAATCAATCAAATGTTATTTGTATAGCACATTTCAGCAGCATGGCATTTCAAAGTGCTTTACATAATTAAAATAAAAACAGCATGTGAGAAAGAGATTTAAAAAACATAATTAAAACGTTAACAGTGAGAAAGAAATAAAAAGCTGTAGAACTTTAGCTGAGACGTGATTAGTTGATAGCAACAGAAAAGGGGAGGAGCTTCCTGTCGCTTGTTACTATGGTAACCAGCAACTGTCGAGAGAAACATAACGGTTTTATTTAACTGACGAGTGAGAGCAGTGCGTTATGTTACCTTGTTAGCTTTGTGTGAACAGACTCTTTGGAAACCATATAGAGACTTGAGGTATTTTTGTTTTTCTGCATTTGTAAGTTATTTATCCAAACCTGGCTTGTTGCATGGTTCTTCTATCTACAGAAATGTGTTTTTTTTTTTGTTTTTTTTTGTTTCTTTGTTTTTTCAATTTGTACAGATGCTTGTTTTCATAGTGAATGACTGAAGTATGTGTGTTTTGTTTCTGCTGACACACATTACCAGAGTTACTAGTCAAAGTTGTGTTTTTGGTTCTTTTCATATCAGGATCATGTCTGTTTTCCGGACTTTTTCCGCCGTTCTCCTCATTTACTTAATGGTGCAGAAGAGTTGTGGTGAGTACAAATATGGAATATATTGCTTTATTTTGCTCTGTTTTCCTTCTGTTATAAGTGTAAAGAAAAAAACTAAAAGTAGACATGATAAACAGAGACAAGTTAGCAGGTAGAAGTGAAAAAGTTCTTGTTTTTCATTCACAGCTGTGATGATCTACGCAAAAGTCGGTGACTCGGTTGTCCTGCATCCAGGTCGGAGCTTTGATAACATCACTTCCATAAGCTGGGGGCACGAAATGAGCCCCATCTTGGAGTGGTTTGGACAGGACATTATTCTTTACAAAAGTCATAAAGGTAAGTTCACCTGTGATTAAAGTGTTGTAAAACCTGCGACCTGCAGGTTCATTCATGTGACATCTTTATTTGGATCCTGCCTCCAGGTCGCAGTGACTTGGAGAAAACAACAGGAAGTTTGATCATCCACAACCTGACAGTAGAGGACACCGGCCTCTACACACCTGAGATTAACCGCTTGAGTCATAACCCAGTGGTTCTCCAGGTCATCGGTGAGTTCAGCAGGTTTGACTGAACTTTGTTGGCTTTAATCTGAATCCAGCGGACGGTAATCTGTTGGTGTTTCTGTCAGAACCGGTCCCAAAACCCATGGTGCACTTAAAATGCAACCCTAGGAAAACCCTCTGTGACCTCACCTGTAAAGCCAACACCAGCTCTCGGTTTGGACCCGTCATGTACAGATGGGAAGCAGGAAACAAGGTGGTGTCCACTGATAATCAGCTCAGCTTAACAACGGTATGTTGTAAGACGGATCCATTTGTCTGGGGAGAAATCCTCAATGACACCATAATGGGTCGGTTTAGAGCTGTTTTCCATTTGCTTCGTAGAAAAATCAGAGTCGTGCCTACACCTGCAAGGTGAAAAACCCTGTTAGCACCTCGTCCAGCGACGAGGTGGCGACTCCTATCAAAGAAGGTGAGCTGCAAATATAACTGTCTTTTTTTTAAAAAGTCTGGCTTTTACTAACAGTTTATTCATGGGGGAAATAACTTTTACCCTTTTTTATTAATTGACAACTGTATTTATTATTTATTCTGGTTATCTTTTATATTAATTGTTTTATTCAAACATTTATTAGTGACAGAAGAGCAACAACTACGGAGGGGAATTTCTGCCGCTGATAAAATAATATATAAATAACATCTCATAATTATGACAAAGCTAGTTCATAACTATTAGATAAAGTCATAAGGAAAATTTAAAAACTTTCATCTCATTATTATGACTTAACTACCTCATGAAAACGATGTAGTATAACTAAATCATAATTATAAAATAAAAGTTGTTTTTTTTTTCATCAAAGTGGCAGATGGAGTACTTTTTTTTGAAAGTTTATAACAAAGAGGAACTAAACTTGGGAGAAATAAACTGACATGGCAATAATGATGAACACAGAAAATAATCAAAGTAAAAACAAAAGAACATGGAGAAACGCTAAAGACAGGAACCAGGGATGAACTGATGAACAGAACAAAAAAAAAATAACCAGAGAACGGTGAAAAACTGAAAAATTACAAAATGATAGATCATAAATAATCTAAGGAGCCTCCTTGTCCTTGCTGATGAAAAGCTTCCCCCTTAGCATGATGCTGCCACCATCATGGCTGCCACGGTGGATGCAATGTTACGTTTCTGCCACATAAAGCCAGAGCAGCTAGAGCCGCGGGTGTTGGGCTGTGTTACAGGGACGGATTTAGTTTTAATAACTAACTCTGTATCTCCAGGGTTTCATCCTTCAGCAGTGGTGGTACCTGTTGTGCTTGTAGTCCTGGTTCTGGTTGTGGCTGGTGGCTATGTCAAGCACAGGAAAGGTGAGAATTATTACAACGTCTCATCATGTTACATTTCTTCCCATTTTTGGAGAAAAACAAGGAAATCTTATCCATCCTAATGTAAAAAGGGTTTGTGTTTATCCGTTTTGTTGGATCCATACGTTTACTTTTCACGTATGGCTTTGAATTTTTTTCTGTTTCTGTCGCAGTTAGCTGAAATAAATGCTGAAAAACAAACATTCCCTTTTCAGTTGGCAGTAATTTAATCAGAAAACTAACTTATATATTTTCTTTTTTACATCTACAGAGATGAAACAAGCACTGAATGTCGAAGCAGCCCATGCAGAGAGGACTTCTATGAGCCTGAAAGCCATGAGGAGAAACGGTAACATTCGATCATTTAGAGTCTGGATTCATCCCTCGTTTCTTTGCACTTTAATGGAAAGCAGACAGACTTCCTTGTTGTCCTCTAAGATGTCCTGAACCAACATCTCAACAGGTTTTCTCGGACAAAAGCAACAAAAACATGAGTTACATCTGCCCGGCTGCAAAGATTATTTTTTTACACCATATTTCTCCAATTTACTCAACAGTAATCCATGGCTTGTTGTGTCAAATGCTTTGTTTACTCCCACAGTATATTCCTATTTATCAGTCACATCAGCTAAATCTTCTAATAGTTGCCATACGGCCGTTGAAGTTGACCTTTTTAGCTCTAATTTCCATGAAATTGTCAAATCATTACTAAAACAATTTTTCTAAAACGTGAAAGATGAGATAAATTGTTCTATTATTGGAGAACTGATATTTATCACCACTTTTTATATGATGTAATGACTTGTTTTGTTGAAATAGATCCATTTGAAAGGACACAACTTCAAATATCAACCAGCCAGACATCAACTAGTAAAAGAAACGTAGCTGAACTCACATTTTCATCTCTGTTGCAGGAATGAGTTTGGAAAGTTTTGAAAGTGGGTGAGTTACCTGATCTTCTATAAATACCTTTACTAAGACAGCTTGAACTTTAACCTCTGTGCCAAGGGTCATTTATAAACATTGGGTTGTAATTGAGGAACTGCAGGTTGTGGAGAATCAGTTAGAAGCTGCAACTGTTTGATGCAGGCTTTTGTTTCGGAATATTAAACATTTTTTTACATGTTCAGAAAACCAAGCAGCAGTTTGCTCTTTACAACACGCAAAATTTATTTTCAGTAAGTTGAATTTGCCTCTTTTGTTCCTGGTGTGGTGACAGATTGATCTCACCAGCGATGATGAAGATGAACTCCAGACAAGGACGCCTTTATCTCCAGGGTGATGAAGAACAACGCCTGCATGACGACCAGGAACTTAAGAAGCAAAGCCAGGAGCTTCAAGTTAACACAGACGTCTAAATTCATCACAGACGTATTGAATCGAGCAAAGCACCTCTTGAGCTTTTTCTTTGAAACCTCACAGCAAACTAAATACATTTTATTTGGAGTTTGAACACAAAGTAGTTTAGAAGAATGTCACGTTGTTACCCTGTTGACACAATATCAACCGGGCCTGGCATGTTAACTCCTTTTTAAAGATCTATCTTAATGTTTAAAGGGTGGACACATAATGTCGTTTTAATAAGAAGAAAATAAAAATGCAGCAACTCAGGCTAGTTTGAGAGCGCTGCTTGTTGACCGAGGAAGAATCCGGAAGTGATGTTTTCACCCGAGAAGAGCAGCTTTATGGGACAATACCTTTACACCACAAAGAATGGTGTTGGTTTATTTAAGTTTCCTAACTTAAACATGTCAAGTTAGGAGCATATTTAGATAAACTAGTGGCTAAGCTAGTCCATTCTGTGCTCTGAACATTTTGAGTTGGACTGCTTGGATTTTGTCCCCATCTTAAAAGAGTTGCTTGTTTTTTTCAGTACAACTCAAACATGTGCTGCTCTCTGCTGCAGTACCGACTGCGCCCCCCAGGGGCGCTGCAGCCAAACCGAGCAGGAATCAGCAGCACTTCAAGGCTAAAACATCAAAAATATTCTTCCTTGCAGTTTATTTCTTTGGACTGTTTTGCATATTTTGAGTTTTCTTCTCCTACAAAAGTCGGGTTTCTTGTATAAAACAAGGATAAAAACAGAAAGATTCTGTCTGTAAAAGAAAAATATAGATATTTAATTTTAGTTTAATAAAATGTACCATTTGGGCACCAAAATGTAAAAGTGTATAGTCAATTTAACGGTGCCTCGAGAGTCTTTAAAATCTCATTGCAAGATGGAACATGGTAAACAATGCATTTCCCCTTGAGGATCAATAAAATATTGTATTCTATTGCAGGTATAGTTCTGATTAATAATCATTTAATTTCAAGACTAATTATGGATTTTTTGAACTCTGAAGTTGAGCCAGTATTGACTTTCAGCCACACACACGCACACACACGCACACACACACACACACACACACACACAGGCATAATGTAGATATTTCAAACACAGAGAAAACACAAGAAAGATTAGCACACACATACCCAACAATATCCAAGGCCATAGTTCACGGTGAACCTGTGTGACGCCCTCTGCTGGTGCAGCTTGTTCTGTTAACTGTGTTTCCATTAAATTCAGGTTCTGGATCAGGAGGAGCCTGAGGTCACATGGAGACACGGGTCTACCTGGACCTCCTAAAAGAGTTTTGGAGAACCAGGAGGGAGATTCTGACCTGCTTGAAGGACATCTGGGAAGGTCGGCGGGACAGACTGAGGTGGCTCCTGGTATATGATGAGTGCCCACGTCCTCTAGACTTGTGTTTTAAAAAATAAAAGCCTCTAAAGGGCTTAAAATGGTTATTGGTGTCGCATTCTCCCATTTTTCTGCTACGGTGTTAACAACTTATTCTGGATTATTGTCCACCATGGTCGTGGTTTTCCTTCCCAGGATGCAGGATAGTGACATTTATTTAGTATAAGGTCAAATAAATGCAACCTGACCATGCAGACACACAGGTCATATTTGAAAAGATCAGATGTGTATCAGATTTAGAACCACATGTCCCAGTAGCTTTTAGTTCTTTATTTCTGTCACTTCAGCCTTAGTTTCATAGATGTTTCTTGCAGTCTTGAATGTTTACGTTACATTATGCTGACGATGCTCAGCTACATCTTCTTCTCTGTTGTTTTTGAACCAGAACATCTGGAGAAAGATCAAATAATTAAGTAAAGTATCTTAAAGCCCATATTAAACTTCTTGGATTTTCATTTTTCACCTCCAGATTACAAATATTCTGTCCAGGAGTGATGCTGTAAAACGGGTCCATGAGTTTGTTACTGCAGGGCTGCACTGATGTAACACTAACAGATCACACCTGAAATGCACAGCATTAATTATGATGGTAGATAAAAACATACAAAATATGGAAAAATTACACATGAAACCCTGTGTATAATTAAATCAGCCTAATATAATGCTGGGGAAGAAAACACAGGGCTGATCCTGATTCACTCCATGGTTACTGGTTGTTATGGTAACCACCAACTGTCAAGAGCAACATAACTGACAGGAGGGCAGGGCAGCGCCAGAAACAGTGAGTACGGCTGTGTTATCTTTACTGCTTCCCTTTTTCTTGTCTGTTTGTCTCTTTGGAAACCACAGAGTAAACTTAAAAGTGTTTTTGTTTTCATTTACCCACATTTGTAAATTATAATGAGTAACGTGAGTCATTTATTTGAAGCTGGCTAGTTGTTCATTGCTACTTTTCATTCTTTCATCTAAAGAAATGTTTTTTTTTAATCAACACTTACACATCTTTTTGTTATGTCTGACTGAAGGATGCATCAGATGGCTGCGTGTTTTACTTTGACTGTTTTCCTGCTTTTTATAAAGTAGAAGTTGATCTTCTCGTTCAATTAGCAGTTGGAGTCGACAGCACCAAACAACAAAAGATGGAAGTGATAGCATGAAACTACATGTGCACTGACCTCTGACCTTAAACCCGGAAGTAAGTGGTTCTGTTTGGACTCAATCTCACATGGACAAATGTTCAGTAGAAAGAAATCCTTTCAGCAGCAGTCAGGAGGTTCGCTGCGATAAAATCAACCTTATTAGTCCTGATTTAATGGATTATAATAATAAGAGAGGTTTGTTTTTCAGACAAGAGAAAATATATTTAAAGTTATTTGTACCTAATGGTTTTAATAGATGTTTCATGCTCACGAGTGTCCAAAAACTAAAACAAATCACTAAATAAATGCAAAAGTAATGTCAAGTATTTAATTTGTAATTTATTTTAAGAAGGAATGAGCCAGCGTTAGAGAAAAATTAGACAAATGGTGGACTGTTTGTTGCAAAAGGAAAGAACACAGAGCTTTTTAGTTATTTTATTGTATTTTTCCTACTTTTCTTGTTTAATATTAAAATTTTCCGAGATGCTGGATAATTTGTGTGCAGTCATCGTCAAGCCAAATAGAATTAAACACTTAAATTACGTGATGAATGTGTCTGATGTTTCACTTTTTGAAATATTTTTCTGAATCATCTCCAAAACATCCGTTCAGTAAAACAGAGGTTAGCATCACATATTTACATACTTTGCCTTTCCAACTTTGTTATTTCTCTCTTCGCAGCTTAAACAACATCACCAGTATTACTAGTCGGCGTGTTTTTGGTCTCGGTACTTTTCATGTTAGCATCATGTCTGCTTTCTGGACTGTCTCTGCCGTGCTCCTCCTTTACTTCACGCAGAATAGCTGTGGTGAGTGTAAACAATGATTATATTGTTTTATCTGGTTGTATTTCTGCTTGGTAGAGATAGAAATGACATAATTACAGAACAGAATAAACTTTTATTATTACTACTTATATGCTGATAGCTACTCCATGGAGAAAAAAAGGGCCAACTTGCATGATATCAAAGTTGTATATCTGCAGATCAAAACTCTAAGAGTTTTTATGATGATACCTACAGATTTGCTTTGTTTATGGGAATAAAGAAAACATTTAAAATAGATATGATTGAGTGGTGTCAAAATATTAAAGCTGCTCAGAAACAGGAAAAAGTTCACAGAAAGTGATAAAAAACATTTTGGTTTTTCATTCACAGCTCGTCTGATCTTGGCAAAACTTGGTGACTCGGTTGTGATGCATCCAGGTCAGACCTTTGATTCCATATCTGCCATAATCTGGAAGCACAACATGAACATCATCGTGGAGTGGTCTGGAACTAATACAACGTGTTTTAGAGGTTTTATTGGTAGGTTCCTGTGTGATTGACTCGTCGTAACACCTGAACCCCTGCAGATTCATTCATGCCTGTATTTGGATCCTGCCTCCAGGTCGCTGCGGCCTGGACAAAACAACTGGAAGTTTGATCATCAGCAGTCTGACAGTAGAGGACACCGGCCACTACAACCCTGAGATAGACAGCAAGATTCTTGACGTGATAGAGCTCTGGGTTATCAGTGAGTCCAGCAGATTTGACTGAGCTTTAACCTGAGTCCAGTTGACGCTAATCTGTTGGTGTTTCTGTCAGAACCGGTCCCAAAACCCACAGTGTTCTTGGAATGCAACAAGGAGAAGAGTCTCTGTGACCTCACCTGTAAAGCCAACATCACTTCTCATTTCGGACCCGTCATGTACAGATGGGAAGCAGGAAAAAATGTGCTGTCCCGTTCCACGAGGCTGACCTTAACAAAGGTATGTTTTAAGGTGAAGCCGAACCTCTGAGTACAAACAACCGGGATGAACCCATGATGCTCCATTTGCTTCTTAGGCGAACAGGGAGCACTCCTACGTCTGCATGTTGCTAAACCCCTTTAGCAACTCGTCCAGTGATGTGGTGCCTAACCCCATTAGCCATACCGGTAAGCTGCAGACATTTCCATCTGTGTCCTTTTTAAAAAGTCTGGCTGTGATCAGTTATGGATATTAAAACTGAACCCAAAAACATTGTTTCTCAGTTTATTGTGATTTAACAACAAATATAACTACCTTTTCTATTTTACTTGAGACCAGATTAGATTGGAGACTTTTTTTCATTTGACAATTGCATTTTGTTTTTATTATGGTTCTGATGGTGTTCTCATTATGACTTTAATGCCACATGTCAAATATGAGTAAGTACGCATGTTAGTACCAACAGCAGTGGGTGTTGGACTGTGTTACAGTCTGGAGCTGGTGAACTGGTGAATGGCTTAGTTTCAATAACTGACGCTGTAGTTTCAGGGTTTCATCCTGCAGCAGTGGCTGTACCAATTGTGCTTCTGGTCCTGACTCTGTTTGCGGTTGGTGGCTATGTTAGGCACAGGAAAGGTGAGAATTCACTAAAACATGAAGCAGTCGCTTTCCTGTGTTACTTCCTGTTTTTAATACTGAATCATTACAATTATTTAATGACTTTAGATAATATCGCCATGCAAGACTTTCATCGCATTAGTGTAAACACTAAAAACTCAGCTGTATTTCATAAGCTTTATAATTGTAATAATCTTCCTGTTCTGTGATTAAAGAACCACGGTGGATATAACATTTCTTTTTTTTTTCTTTCATTTTTACAGAGAAAAAACAAGCACAGACTGCTGAAGCAGCCCAAGCAGAGAGGACTGCTATGACCCTGAAAGGCAGAAGGAAAAATGGTAACATTAGATCATTTGGAGTCTGGATTCATCCCTCAGACTTCCTTGTTATCCTCTAGAGCAGCTGCAACCAACATAACACCATATTTCTCCAATTTATTCAACAGTAATCCATGGCTTGTTGTGTCAAATGCTTTGTTTACTCCCACAGTATATTCCTATTTATCAGTCACATCAGCTAAATCTTCTAATAGTTGCCATACGGCCGTTGAAGTTGACCTTTTTAGCTCTAATTTCCATGAAATTGTCAAATCATTACTAAAACAATTTTTCTAAAACGTGAAAGATGAGATAAATTGTTCTATTATTGGAGAACTGATGTTTATCACCACTTTTTATATGATGTAATGACTTGTTTTGTTGAAATAGATCCATTTGAAAGGACATAACTTCAAATATCAACCAGCCAGACATCAACTAGTAAAAGAAACGTAGCTGAACTCACATTTTCATCTCTGTTGCAGGAATGAGTTTGGAAACTTTGGAAAGTGGGTGAGTTACCTGATACCTTTACCAAGACAGCTTGAACTTTAACCTCTGTGCCAAGGGTCATTTATCCACATTGGGTTATAAATGAGGAACTGCAGGTTGTGGAGAATCAGTTAGAAGCTGCAACTGTTTGATCGAGACTTTTGTCTTTTAATATTAATTTTTTTTTATATGTCCAGAGCCAAACTGCAGCTTTTTGCAATACACATAATTTACTTGCGATATCTTTCTCTTTTGTTTCTGGTGTGGTGACAGACCGAACCCACCTTCAGCACGGAGGTTCAGCTCTGCACGAGATCTTTATCTCCAGCCTGACGATGAACGATGGGTGCAGAACAATCCGGAGCTCAGGAGGGTGAGCCGTGAGCTTCGGGAGTTCCGACTTCAAAGAGACATCTAAATTCATCACAGACGTATTGAATCAAGCAAAGCACCGCTTGAGCTTTTTCTTTTGCCACCTCACAGCAAACTAAATACTTTTAATTGGGATTTTGGATGCAAAGTATTTTAGATCAATCATTCGTTACACCCCAAGTCAACTTTTTCTGCTCATAAACTGTCTAAATTGGTCCACAATGGTGTTATCTTTATGTTTCTGTGAAAACTGTTACATTTTTGTATTGAATTCTGCAATATTAGGCCTAAAACCATCGTATTGCTGCCCTCTTCAGGTTGAACAGGGTAACAGCTTGGTTAGCGTTCGTGTCACACAGCACCATGTTCGGGTATAAAACCTTCTGACACTGGACAGTTACTGCAACGTCATCGGTGCTTTCACATGCCGTCAGCATAGAAATCTCCAGCCTAGTTCCCACAAGGCTGAAGTGGAAGTGATCGGCGCCATCTTTGTAGGCAAGGGCATACACATGGCTTCAAGACCAACAAAAAGAAAATATGTGGAAACTTTTGGCCAATGTTCGAAAGAAAGATGCATGAACAAAATGGCTTCACTTCAGGTGAAGTAAGTGTAGCAAAATATAGCTAGGCTACATGTTTGTTCGTTAGCGTGCAGGAAAAAGCTACATTTGCTAAGCTAATTTTGCTATTTCCACCGTAAGATCTACATTAAATATATCTGATATTTATCTTAGGATTACTAGAGGTGGGAAGAGTACTCAAAAACTGTAATGTACTTATATTTTTTATAAGTTAGGAACAGCTTTTATAAGTCAGCTTGTTTATTGTTGTCATACCACCTCTATGGCAACTGCCTGCCAAGATGGCTGCCAGTTGCAAAGTTAACAGAAGTGTGACGTCAACAGAAAAAAGCTGCTGGCCACTTTTTTGATAAAAATCCGTCAAACGTGTCTGAAATGTAGCTGAATGTAGCGATAAAGTTGCTAACCTGGCTCATCACCACTCTTGGCCACGCCCTTTGGTCTCCTGGCTCCTCCCACTTTGGTGGAGGCATGCACAAGTTACACTTTTAAAAAATCCAGCGCAGCTATCCTCACAGGACAGCAGTTGGTTAAAAGGGACACAGTTGTGAAAAAGTTTGAGGTGATGAGATTATGTTCACCTAAAATGAAACGGCAGACGGCGACAGTATTAACCAGAGAAGAAGCCAAGAGACCTATTTTAACTCTGGAGGGGCTGCAGAGATCCACAGCTCAGTTTGGAGAATCTTTTCACCACAGCTGGACAGAAACTAGTTCCATTTACTTAGTTGTATTTACTTACTTGAGTAACTTTAAGAGGGAAAACAACTTAAAATTAGTTTTACTGCGCCACACTTTTTATTTTTAAATGAGTAATAGTATTATGAAGTACTCTTACTTGAGTAAAATTTAATTACACTCCAACAACAACAAGTAACTTGAATGAAGAACAAGTTTTAACCAAAATTGTACCAGACACAAACCTTCAGTTTATGTCAAGGTGAGATCTCATACACAAGCTTTGTCTTCTCTAATGCTAATTTAATTTTTTGCCTTTTGCTGAGCTATTTGGAAATGAAGAAGATATGGTAAACACTAGATATAACCCTGAAACCATATATTTCTATATGATACAAAAGTTTAATACATGCACTGAATAAAAAAAGACATTGGCATATGTTTTTATCTCTGAAGTTAATTCAAGATAAACTCATGTTTTAGGTAAGTTTAGACCACCACAATAAGTTATATTTGTTAAATGCCAGAAAATGTAATTGTCCTTAGCAATTTTTAGAGCTTTTTAAAAGAAGTTTACATACACTTGGTCGGTATATAATTGTCTTTTTGAACTTGCGTCAAACTTGACCTGTTGTCAGTATTATTATATAGATTTGTTCTACCTAAATGTGTTCTTTTGTAATTATTTTTTATTTGTGTTATTTTTATTTTTTCAATTTAGACTTTAAGATATATGAGGTATTTATGCTGCTTTTCGGTAAGAGAAGCGCGGTTACCTGACTTGCGCATGCGCGCAAGTACGTTGTCATGGTTACTAATAAACAAGCGTTGTAAACATCTACGTTGTTGTCCGTGTCGCTGCTTGATGATTTTATAAACCCGTAACTCAACTGTTCTTGAAGGAATAAACCTACCGGAGGTTCAGTGTGATAAAATCAACATCTAGTCCTGAATTTGTGTAGGTGTGAGTTTCAGACGAGCAAATGTACGGGAAGCCATTTGGACAAAAAGCTAGAAAAACTTGAACGTTTAAAAAGGCCTTACCGGCTTATGAGTACAGAATCTTTTTAATGACTAAATAAATGATATAACCATATCAAATATTTTATTTATATCATTTATTTTTAGAAGAAATTAACAAATTATTGAAAAATTACAAACACTGAAACAAAATGTGACTTAATTATATTAAGCCATAGGCGTAACTTCCTGAAGGACTAGCGTGGACATGTCCCCACCAACTCTGGCATGAAGGGGACAGTCCCCACCAATATTTCATGCATCCTTTTTTTCTTTATGTGCCTGAATCTATGTATACATAGAAAGTCGTAGTCAAAGCATTAACAGACAGGTAATGCTTTTAAAAATTCCTTTGTAAAACGTAAATGGCAAGTCCGCTCAGTGATCTAGTGGATTGGACGTTTCGTGACTTACTGTGCGCGCCGTGGCATTGCGCCACATGCGCTGTTGGTTTGCATTGAGTCAGGAATATCGGTGGTCGGGGAAATGACACAATCAAGCAAAGAATCTGAGAAGGAGGCGCAAAGTTTTGATATTAATTGTCAACACTACGACGACAACAAGATAACAAGGTCCAAAGGGATCACATTTCACAGGTCAGCAAAAAGCTTTAATTAAAAAATATATAACAAGAAAGTGGAGAGTAAGTTAGTTATGCTGGCTTAACTTTAACATGTGCTCTCGGTGCGCACTTCGGAGTATTTCGGTTCAATTAGCGATCACTGCCTAATGGAAATTCAGAAACATAAATCTGCAACAGACAGAATGTTTTGTTCTGTGTTTTTATGTCCTTTGTTGTGGGGCAAAAATGTTTTTGTGGTTTTTTTTAAGTGTTAATTCCTGATGCACCTGAACGTAATCTTTGCTCTGGGCTCTCGGGACTATTGTTTATTTGTTTCCATGGCAACGAGTCTGCGTGTGACGACAGACTGAGAAAAGAAAATTATATAACCTCCCGTTTTTATAAAAAAAGAAAAAAAAATCCCCTGGACAAATTGCATCATTTGTTCGTAGAATGTGATGATATTCGGAGAAATCATCAAATAGGATGAAATATTTCATAAAGTACATAAGAGCCAAAGTTTGTTCAATTTTAAACCATGGCTCCTACAGCGACAGTTAAGTAAAAATTAAATTACTGGTCAATATAAAAGAGAAATTCGCTTTGTTCTGTCTTGTCTCTTTACAGAACTGACAGACACCAAACTATTTACAGATTTATATGCAGAGAATATATTTACATATTCAAACATCAGCATCTCAGCTTTAAGACGCATTATCAATCCAATAACATTGATGGTCAATCTATTCACCAACTGCCCCAACCAGACCCAAAAAGGTTTTTGCATCTTTAATGTTTGCTATATTAAAAACACATCATATCTCATCTGCTATGCGTAATTCAGCAGGTTTTGCAGCCGAGCAGTCAGAATCACATAATTAAAAAATACAAAGTTTTCACTGACAAGGATTCATTTGGTTTACACAGAAGTTACTTATTCTGCTTTTGAAATGTTTAATAACATTTTGATTGTTACAGAATCATGTTGTTGATGTTTTTAGCGCTTGATGAAATCAGACAATAAAAGACGACTATGTGATAATTCTTCACAAAAAATTACTGAATTATGAAACTGTTTTCAAGCATTCAGCACATAAAGACTGATTCCATAAATTAGAATATGACTGAAAATTTCCTTTGTCAGCAATTCCATCACCACGTGAAATACATTACATAGATTAATTAGATTACATATGTTTTAACATATTTATATTTCGTAGTGTGTTTAATAGCTGCTAAAAGGTTATTTTTGAAAAGTACTATTAATCTGACAAGCCTCATCAGGACATATATCCTCATTTATTGAATAAGACTGTCTGGCATTCACATTTAAATTTTACCTTTATTTTTAGCACTGAAAACCAAAAGATCTTCCAGTAACTGGGTACATCAGCGCCCCGCCCTCCCCCGGTTCTCTTCGACTCGATCTTTTTTCTTTTTAACTCAATTATTTCTCTCTCAACTCAAACAGCCCACATCTGCTGCTGACACGCATTTCCAGTGTTATTAATCGAAGTTGTGTTTTTTCGTTTCGGTATTTTTCACTTTAGGATCATGTCTGTTTTGCGGACATTCGTCGTCCTCGGGTTCCTCGTCTTTTTCCCGTCGGAGTTTGGCTTTGGTGAGTAAAAACATTGAACATGTTGTTTTATTTGGTTCTTTTTCTGCTTGTTAAGCATAGCGCCGTGTAAATGTGTAGTTACACGAGCTTTGGGTGGCATTTTAGTTAACGCGAAT
>NW_015114319.1:29637-38579 GCF_001443285.1 Poecilia latipinna | reverse complement strand
TGTGATTTGGACCAAACAACTGGAAGTTTCACCATCAGAAATCTGACTCCAGAGGACAGTGGAGAATACACACCTGAGATTAACAACAGGGTTCTTGGCAAGAAGGAACTTAAAGTTATCAGTGAGTTCATCAGGTTTGACTCAGGTTTGGTGGTTTTACTGTGAATCCAATTGATTGGAATCTGTTGGCGTTTCTGTCAGAACCGGTCCCAAAACCCACAGTGTCTGAGGCCTGTAACAAAGAGAAGACCGTCTGTAATCTCACCTGTGAAGCCGACATTACCTCTGAGTTTGGACCTGTCACTTATGAATGGAAAACAGGAGACACAAAGCTGTCCACCAACAAGGAGCTGAGCATAACAGAGGTATGTTTTCAGATGGAGACAAACCTCTTCGTAGAAGAACTCAGGAGGAAACCATGATTTATTTAAGTGGTTTAGAGCTGTTTTCCTTTTGCTTCTTAGAAAAACAAAGAGAGCTCCTTCTCCTGTTCACTGAGAAACCCTGTTAGCAACTCAGCCAGTGACGAGTTCCCTAACCCATTTAATGGAGGCGAGTTACAAATATTTCTCTGCATCTTTTCTCTTGCCAAAACATTATTCACTTTTTGACATTCAGTCCACAAACTTCACTGTGATTTTTGGGGATTTTTTGGGATGCAGTGCTTTGAAAAAGCATTTTTCCCCAACAGATGTAAATTATTCAAATCATTGAACAACTTGAACAGAACCTGAATAAATCTAACAGGAATCCAACAGATTTCAAATGAGAAGTAGAGTCAAAATACTCGATATCTTGATAAATTTTAGCCTCACTTCAAGCCTATGATCAAGGTAATAAACGTATCCAAACCAACTTGACTCAGTTAAAGGGAACATATTATGTAAAATTCACATTTTGCAAGTTTTTGTGCTTCACATTGAGTCTCAACTCATTTTAAAAACAGTTTCTAACAGTGCTTAGAAAAATTCACCTAGCTGGTTTTGTAAATACATTTATGCTTTTTGGGAAAATGAGCCGTTTCAAAGACTTTCAAATGTAGCATCACAAATTAGCAGTTACCTAGCAACCAAGCAACCCAAGCTGAGCCCCATCATGCTACCATCCAGAAACTGTTAATGCTATTTTTTCACTATTTGAGTATTTCCAGGATGCTTTACACTCCTTCACCTGCAGGTGGAGCTGGTGGAGTTAGTAATAGACCTGCTGAATTTCAGCTCTGGTTCGTCCATTTTATCTTTATTTAAACAGGTATTATGGATATAATTTTATATCTAAGCATCTTAAATTTATATGGTAACAAACTGAAGTCTGACCTTAATAGAATCCTGCAAAACTGTTAAATGTTTGTTATTTTCATTTTCAGGACAAAACTAGAACAATAATCTTTTAATGTATAGTTTGCCTTACATTACAAATCATTATTTTTGATTGTCTTTAAAACATTAAAAATAGTGATTACTATTCTAAAAACTCAAATAAGTGAAACTATTTAGTTTGTAGAAATTTTTTAACAAATAATGAATAGAAAGGTAAATGTAAAAGAATATATGTTAGAATATTTTTTAACAATAATGTCTCTTTTGTATGTACAAAAGTACATACTAAAGTACATACTAAAGTATGTACTTTAGTATATACATACTAAAGTACATACTTTAGTATGTACTAAAGTATGTGCTTTAGTACATACTAAAGTACATACTTTAGTATGTACTAAAGTTACAGTATGTAACTTTAGTTTAGTTACAGTATGTTTATTTCATATTAGATAGGAAATGTTCTTGGTTTTACAAACTTTCAGAAAGTAATAAACGTATTTTTGACTGTTTAAAAAGTAGTGAGAGTAAAGTTAGGGCGACACTTTTAAAAATCATCTTGTTCTTGATTATATTTACAGATGATCTTAGTTTAGGAGTGAAAAGAAAAAACTAAAAGTAGGTCAGATCTGGAAAGCAGGGATGATAGAAAGGGATCAAAATTTTAAAGCTGCTCAGAAATAAAAAAGATTTTGTTTTTCATTCACAGCTGATCCAACGTATGGAAAAGTTGGTGACTCAGTTGTCCTGGATCCAGGTTGGACGTTTGATTTAATCTCTAGCGTAACCTGGAAGCATCGAACGGACCTCGCCTTGGAGTGGTTCGGAGGGGAAATTACTTGCTACAGAACCTTTGAAGGTAAGTTCACCTGTGATTGAGCCATAAAGTGTTGTAAACCCCTTCAGATTCATTCATGCATGATGTCTTTATTTGTATTTTGCCTCCAGGTCGATGTGATTTGGACCAAACAACTGGAAGTTTCACCATCAGAAATCTGACTCCAGAGGACAGTGGAGAATACACACCTGAGATTAACAACAGGGTTCTTGGCAAGAAGGAACTTAAAGTTATCAGTGAGTTACCATCCAGAAACCACTTGCTTCATTCTTGTTTGTTGTGCAGGAGCCTCCACTTCTGCTATTCAAAGATGTACGGTTGTATAATTGCGTATCTGTTTGCTGCCATTTTCACCTGTGAGTGTAAACATTGAGTTTATCACTGGCAGCAACAACCGACATCAAGAGTTTGTGATAAGTGACGATGAGTCTTTAAAGTTACTGTCGAAGTTACAGGATTGTCTTAATTCACAGATATCAGAGGGTTTTTGTTGGAATTATTTAGCTTATATTTTATCACCTATATGCTAGTGTGGTGCGATTACCTTGTACCCTTTTTAATCTTCTCTGTGTGCAGTTCAGCGAGGTGCAGAAGTGGCAGAGGACAGAACGTTCGCTTAGCGTGATGAGATGCAGCTCGGCCCATCTGTCCGAGACTTGATAAACGGAATCATTTGAAGCATGGCTCAATACATATTATTCTAAATGTTTTTGTGTTAACTGAAATGCGATTGAGACTGCACTTTCCCCACCCCTTTATTCAGTCTCAAAATGTGTAACCAGGTAATCTCTAATAAAAGAGGTAGCTCGCAGGAAGAGACAGAGCAGGAGGAAATTGATTGGAACTGAGATTTCTTTTCTGTTGCTCTCCTCGCGAGTAAGACCTTATTCACGTCTCCTCTCTCATTTGTGTGTCTGTGTTCATGAGTGTTTTAGGTTTCCAGAAGTTGGTCTGACCTTTGACCTATCCTATGGAGGCCAATATTAGTCAGTCTTTGTTTATTAAGTCATGAACTTTGACCTAAAAGGTACGGGATTATGTATTATGTATTTTCCAGGCACATATTGCCATTTTATACCACATTGAATAGAAGAATGGGATGTGACTGAAACCAGGGGTGGCAGCCTGTCAAAATAGTCAAAGAAAGTAAACCCAAAAGCTTATTTTTTCTTTGTTTATGGCAACATCTAAAAAACGATGATGAACACAGAAAATAGATAGATTAAAGAAAATAAAACTCAAATACAACAATCACCCAACAATCATGACATTATTGTCCTAGTTAAAGGGGAATGTCCCCTTTGTCTCAAGTCTCCAACTTCCCTTTTACTCTGACCAGTTTCCCTTCCCTCAGTGAGGAAAAGCTTCCCCTTAGCATGATACTGCCACCACCATGTTTGGGATGATGTGTGCATTATGACTTTCTGCCACAGAAAAGCAACAAAAGTTAAAGTATGATGTTAATGCCATGAGCAGGAGGTGTTGGTCTGTGTTACTGGTGAACTCTGAAGGATTTAGTTTTAATAATTAATTCTTTTTTATTTCAGAGATTAGTGCTGCAACAGTGACTATACTAGTGGTGATTGGTGTCATCTTGATTGGGGTTGTGGTTGTGGTTCTACTTGTGCTGTGGAAAACAGGTAAGAATGTTTAAAAACATCCCAGTTACTGTCCTGTGTTATTATAGCGTCTCATCATGTTACATTTCTTCCTCCTTTTGAACAAAAACAAGGAAATATTTGGCAGCAGAGTGTTTATTAGTTAGTCAGTCATCAGCAGGGAGAGTGTTTTGGAGGTTCTGGTATAAAGCTGTCATAATAGTGTTGGGATCTGGAGTTTGTTTCATCCACCAGAGGGCACTGCAGGCTGTTTTCCACCTGAGGGCGTCTGTGGACACCTGAAACCATTCTGTCATCAGGAGCTGTATAACTGGAGGAGGCTGCCGACACTTCTCTGCCACATTGTTAGCCAGTTATGGTACAGGTTTACTTCAGGTCACAACTTACTGATCTCTTCTATGATTCCAATTCTTGTGCGTCTTTGGCTTTTTTCAGCTGTCGGTCCTGAGACGCACTGGTGAATTCTGATTCTGCCAAAAGTTTGGCTTCCTGATCCGCCCCTTGAGACGTCGAGGGTGTACACACCTGATGCCAGAGAACTCTGCTCTTCCGCTGCAAAACCCATCTGGACCTACAAATCTGCAGTCCTCCTCCAAGCAAGAACAGTTCCAGCTCCCAGGCTTACCCGTCCGCCCTCCCACGCTGCCGCAGCCCTCAGTCCTCCGCACCATCAGCAAACTCCAGATTCCACAGGAATTCCCCCCAGTCCTTTACCCTCCCGGTTGGAGGTAAGTTTGCCACCAGCACCATTTCCAAAATTCCGATGGCCTCAAACTTACCATCCGTTTCTCTCATAGCTGACCCGAGTTCCAGCCAAACGCACCCGGACCGTTTACCAGTGTTTCTTTCCTGTTTGTTTAAATAAATCTCTTAAATCATTCCCGGTCTCTGGAGTTGATCTGCATGTGGGTTAGAAAGTTAGACCCCAACATGACAAATAGAAGTCGGCATCAGCTTTATTGTTAATTTCTACATGTTCCAGGCATACAGAGGAATCACTAATCTTGATGGGATAGCACAATTTAAGCTGGAAGTAATTGGTAAATAAGGAAAAAATAATTTTTCTCAACATTTTGTCACTTCATAGCTTCAACATTCAATGTATTTTATTGGAATTGTACAGTTAAAGCCACATATTTACTTAGTCTATAAACAGAAGCAGAACTATGTTTTTCTCACTGCCTGACAATAAATCAGACCAAATAATTCCTGTAATGTGTCAGTTAGGATTACCAAGATTATTTCAATTTAATAAATAATGAATAGGCAATTTCTTTTATTTACCTTTTTGATATTTTAATGATCTGTGCTGTGATGGCTACTCCAAAACATTTACATTGCTTTCCTTAAGCCACAACTAATTTATTTGGAAGACTCATTTGTGTTCAGGCTTTAACTTCCTGACTGCTTCAATATTTCCAGCATCATCTCAGGGTCAATTTCTCTCCTTCCTGAATAGTTAGATATCTGGACAAACCCATGAGGTTTACACCAGAATATAAAAGTTAGAATAACTGGAGAACAGCTCCACTGGTCCTACCATCATTACTCTATAACATTTATTATCTTCTTCTCTAACAGATGAAGCTAATGCTACATCTAGAAAAGGTTTGATTGAATCCAGCAGGACACAGTCATGATTAAGACTGTTGACAGGAGATATTAACACTAAGCCACGAAGAAACGGGCTTTGTCCAAGCATAGTAGTGGAAAGTTGAGTGGAAGGAAAAACTGGTTGGAAAAGGTGCAAGGATGACAGGAATTGAGAAACTAAAATAAGTTTGAGGGAATTTAACAAAGATTGATGTTTAGTTTTTCAAAGGCATATTTTAAGATATGATGCAGTAATTAAAGCAAAAGGAGCCCTGACCAAGTATTGAGACCATAGTCTGTGCATTACACAGACATGCTTGGTTTGGTGGGAAGACATTCCTAAGATCATTTGCATTGGTTTTTTTGTGAAAATGAATCTATATAATCTTCTTTGATCTGAATTACTGCAACAAATCAGCATTTATTCCATTTTCAGATGGTCAAGAAGGCAGCATTTATCTGGCTTTTTTAGCTGAACTGATGCAGCCCATGTGTGTGCTTGTTTCATTGAGGATGATGATGCTCTCCTACCAGCTCCAGCATCATCTTTGGGTCACAGACCCTGAATAGTTTGATAGCTGGGCTTTGCCATGAGGTTTATGTCAGACTGTGAATGTTAGAATATATGGAGATCAGCTCCGATAGTCCTGCTAGCATCGCTCCATAACTTAACATTTATTATCTTCTTCTCTTCTCTAACAGTTGGATATGATTGTGTGCTTGTAGAAGATAAGTCAGTGAATCCAGTGTCTGCTGTTTAAGGAAACAATTCCTCACTGTCAGAACTTTATATTCATCTAATTTCCAGTTGTATTTTTTCTGCGTCTCTTCATAGCTGCACTAGAAATTAATACTAAAAGAAAATCTGAATATTTTAGGCTTAAAGAATTGTTATAAAATAAGACAATAGACTATTAGAAGTAAATTAATACAATTTAATTGAACAAACATAATTTTGGTTGTAGATGTATGTTAGTGACTCTGGAAGTGTTTGGGTCTGCAGGAAGGCCTTGCAGGCCCAGACAGTCCACCACTGCAGTAGACAGACATACTTCTGAGTAGGATGGCGTTTCTGTGTTAAAATCATAACATACGTCCTCTTTTACTTTTACAGAGACGAAACAATCACAGAATGTTGAAACAGTCTATGATGAAGTGTCTGCTGTGAGCCTACTAACCAGGAGGGAAAATGGTGAGTAAGATCACATAATATGGTATAAAGTCTGGATTCATCCCTCATTTCTTTGCACTTTAACTGAAAGCAGAAAGTCTTCCTTGTTGTCCTCTAGAGCAGCCGCAACCAACGTCTCAGCAGGTTTTCTCGGACAAAAGCAACAAATTAAATTACA
The DNA here is from genome assembly GCF_001443285.1 of Poecilia latipinna. Classification (NCBI taxonomy): domain Eukaryota; kingdom Metazoa; phylum Chordata; class Actinopteri; order Cyprinodontiformes; family Poeciliidae; genus Poecilia; species Poecilia latipinna. Next base: position 31,861 of record NW_015114319.1, on the reverse strand, counting down.
TTACATCTGTCCTGCTTCTAAAATGTTTTACAGCTGTATTAAAGTTTGTTCATCTACAAGCACAAATGCCTTGTGCTTAGGCCACCCAAATATTTAGCACCAGCCCTTAATGTGTTATTTCTTTTCACACCATATTTCTCCAATGTATTCAACAGTCATCCATGCTAAGTCATGCTAAGCCAGAGAGAGAAACAGTTATTTTCAATGCACAAAATGTTGTCGCAGTAAGAGAAATCTTCTTTTGTTTCTGATGTGACCGATTGACTTCATCTCCAATAAAGAAGACAAGCTCTAGCCAAGGACGCCTTTATCTCCACGATAAAGGTGATATGGGCTGAACCACCTCCAGCTCAATGTGACAAAGACCAAGGAACTGGTGGTGGATCTGTGGAGGAGGACCAGGATGCCGATGGCCTCTGTTTCCATCCGGGGGTCAGTGTGGACATTGTGGAGGATTACAAACACTGATGCTCTGTACAGGAAGGACCTCAGTCACCTATACTTTCTGAAGCAACTGAGGTCCTTCAACATCTGCTGGACCTTGCTCAGGATATTTTATTAGTCTGTAGTTGCGAGTGCTGCCCTATAGCTGCGGTGTAGTCCGCACCTGGAATATTAGGCCTAAAGCCGTCTCAATGCTGCCCTCTTTGGGTTGAACAGTGGCTGCTGCAGTTTAATTCTCCTACTTTTTACAACTACAAATGCTTGATTACTGCTTACGTCACTCAGTACCAGTTCGGGTATAAAACCGTTTCACTCTAGATACGCTCAGCACACTTATATACACGCGTGTGGGTATGTACATGTGTGTATTTTTTATATTAATATTTTTAATCTGAGATTAATTTGTATTTTTTTAAATTATTTTTATTTAAATATCTCCAGAAATCTGTTAAATAAAGTATTTAACCGGAGTTCACCTTGACCAGACCATTTCTACTGCGTCATAATTAGTTTCGCTTTCGTTATTTTTGGGCGAGGCTCTTAGGATTCACGGTTCTCTTCGACTCGATCTTTTTTCCTTTTTAACTTAATTATTTCTCTCTCCACTCAACTCAAACAGCCCACATCTGCTGCTGACACGCATATTAATCGAAGTTGTGTTTTTTCGTTTCGGTATTTTTCACTTTAGGATCATGTCTGTTTTGCGGACATTCGTCGTCCTCGGGTTCCTCGTCTTTTTCCCGTCGGAGTTTGGCTTTGGTGAGTAAAAACATTGAACATGTTGTTTTATTTGGTTCTTTTTCTGCTTGTTAAGCATAGCGCCGTGTAAATGTGTAATTACACGAGCTTTGGTGGCATTTTAGTTAACGCGAATGTACTTACTTTTTAAAGGGTTCAAAAAGCGACTATCAGAAATATATGACTGATTTACAGACAATTACTTAAATTTAAATCACGGAAGTCGTGAAATATCGGCGTAAATCTTCTAAAATTTAAGATTTTTCACTTTTTGAGTATTTCCGGGATGCTTGGGTGAAACAGGCGGAGCGAGAAATAAAAAGGCCTGCTCTGGTTCGTCCATTTTATCTTTATTTAAACAGGTATTGTGGGTATAATTTTATATCTAAGTATCTTAAATTTATATGGTAACAAACTGAAGTCTGATCTTAAATAGAATAATGCAAAACTGTTAAATGTGTGTATTGTTATTTGCATTTTAGGTCAAAACTAGAACAATAATCTTTTAATGTATAGTTTGCCTTACATTACAAATCATTATTTTTTTTGATTGTGTTAAAAACGTTAAAAGTAGTGATTTCTATTCTAAAAACTCAAATTTGTTAAACTTTTTAGTTTGTAGAAATTTTTAAACAAATAATGAACATAAAGATGAATGTAAAACAATATATGTTAGAATATTTTCAAACGATATTTCATTTTTGTATATAACTTTAATAAATTACAGTATGTTTATTTCATTTAGACATGAAATGTTCTTGGTTTTATAAACTTTCAGAAAGTATTTTAAGTATTTTTGACTGTTTTCAGTTCAAATTGGTAAAGTTAAAAGTAGTGTGATAGAAAGGGATCATTGTAAAGCTGCTCAGAAATAAAAAAGATTTTGTTTTTCATTCACAGCTGATCAGACGTATGGAAAAGTTGGTGGCTCAGTTGTTCTGAATCCAGGTCAAACGTCTGATCCCATCACTAGTGTAACCTGGAAGCATCGAACGGACCTCGCCTTGGAGTGGTTCGGAGGGGAAATTACTTGCTACAGAAC
>NW_015114319.1:25615-27877 GCF_001443285.1 Poecilia latipinna | reverse complement strand
TATATATATATATATATATGCATCCATCGAGGCAGGTGATAAACTAAGCCTTCAGAAATGAAAAATGCAGCAGGTTGAGCTGGAGGTAGAGTGAGGTACAGAAACACTGGGTTAAAAATAAAACCACAAATCTACGTGTGGGAATCAGGCCGAGTGAAGAGAGGTGATCAGTCTAATTGTAAATAGTTAAAATAGTTAGAATGACGTATTCTTGCCTGTATTCTGGAGGCAAATACAGGCAAGAATACGTCAGCAGCTCCATTTCTTCCTCTTTTTGATCAAAAACTGTAGAAAAGCCAGCAGGGCATTTATTAAGTTTTCACTCACTTGGGATAAAGCAGGACTCGCCTGGGAACAGTCTGTTTATCAGTTTCACTTCAATCTGTCAGCAACCAAAAGGTTTTGGTTTGTTCATGTGCGGCCATATTGGAATGACATGCAGGAATGACTGTGGGACTTTGTTTTTCACAAATATGTTTTTTAAACTTGAGCTAAACAACAGACATGAAGTATTTAATACTAATGTCTTATTTATATTACAGGATATTTACCCTTCTTGGACAAACTATGTAAGTAACTAAATCTTCTCTAAATGATGACATACAGCTAATCTTGAAAATCTAACAATGTATTTGTTTTCAATGCAGTTCCTTGTAATGAGAAGGCACGGAGTAAGTTAAAAAAGTTTTCTAATAACTGTTTATTGTTTACATTTAAGTAATCTTGGTGGTTTAACACACCATTTAGACAGAAAATAGTAAATAATGATAGATTATTCATAATCTATGCACTAAATAACAATGTATATTGCACAATAGTTTATTTATAACCTCAAGCTTTTCATATCACAGTCTTAACCTTCAATGTAATTTACTGGGATTTTACAGTTAAAACCAGATGTTTACTTACATTATATAAACAGAAACACACTGTCTGTCGTTAAGTAAGGCTAAATGTTCCCAAAATTATTTCTATTTGGTAAATATCAGAATAATGAGTGGGAGATTTTTTTTAATGCATTTTTTATGTTGTTTGTACAGAACAATGTTTATGTTTCAGCCATTTTATATGAGATTTAACCAGTTCTTGTTAAAAATATGCATAGATTATTACTAGTAATAATTATTACCATGACATTCATATTTACTTTATGATCATAGGTGAGAAAAGACGAGCTGCTCTTCTGAAAGGTATTCACCCTTTGGATGTTTTACCCTCTTTTTGTGTTTAGAAATCAGTCATGTTCAACACAATTGTGCTTTATTGCCAAAATAATTACCAAAACCCTGTAATGCCAACATGAAAACTGAGATTAAATAACAATATTCAACTTGAAACAGGTGACTGCATAAATATGTGTATGAATCTAAATATTGAGTTCCACTTTCTGAAATCACTGACAAACACATCGACTTTTTTCACTATATTCTAGTTTATACAGAAGTAAATGCATCACAAAACAGTTTGCTTTTTTTGTTTTCTTTGTTTAAGAACAGCATATTTTAAAGTAAAGTCCAAACCTACAGTGTAGTCATTCTTTTCATAGATGATGCAGCAGAAGCAGCTTCCGACACACGTCAAGATGGTGAGCAACGCCTCATCAGATGTTTTCATTTTGATTTTATTTAAACAGCTAGTTAGTCACCTGATGTATACCAAAATCAGTTCAACTTCAATATTTTTCTGAGAATATTCTTAATTTTAGCAAAACAGATCAAGTCAGACTGTCGAGCATCGCTCTACAACTTAACATTTATTATCTTCTTTTCTAATAGATGCAGTTCATTCAATGGCGCCACTGCTCAGAACTGAAAATGGTAAGTATGGTGTTTTTTTTTCCTTTTGCTTGTTTGAAAAGATCATATTTAATCATAACTGGGTGCAAGTTGTGTGATGATTACTAACTGACTCAGACTCGGTGGAAATTATACAAAAACTCGAGGACTTGTCAGGTAAAACTTTGTAATAACTGTTTATTGTTTATATCAAGCTAATCTCGAATTTTGTCAGATGTTTATATTTTACTCTTGACTTTACTAGGTATATATACTTATACAGATTAATTAACACACCGTGATTTGTTTCAAAGTTACCTTCCAAAGTTAATAATAATAATAATAATAATAATATTTTTTCCACTTTGATTGAAGAGACACTGTTATCATAACATTTCTATTTCTGTCCAATTTTACAGAGACAGACCTGGACCAGGCTGCTGAAACACCAAATGGGGGATTACATAAAGGAAATGGTGAGTAAAAC
>NW_015114319.1:0-21336 GCF_001443285.1 Poecilia latipinna | reverse complement strand
CTCCAGGCCTGGAGTTGCCCACCACTGTGCTAACCACTTTATTAGCATCTAAACTGTCACAGTTACTGAGTTAGAATCATGTCCTGATTTTCACTCTTAAACCAGAGATAAAAATGTAAATTTATGATTTGTTGCAGCTCAATTTACTTGCATATCTTCCCTTTGTTTCAATCTAATGTGAGATTAAACTGAGATAACAGGTTTTTAAAAAAATATAATTTAACATATTTTATCAGGAAAGCCAGATGACTCAACCTGTGCTCCATCTGATGACACTCAACCTAAACAAGGTGAGAAGGTTAACATTAATTACTGTATTAAAATCTGTAAACTCACACTTTTCATTCACATAATGATATGTTTATATTTCAGGAATTTTGAATGTGTAGTTTTTAAGGTTTTTTAATTAAAATGTATAAATTCAAACTCAGCTTTGTTCTGCAGACTTTAGAAAAAATAATCCTCCTTTCACTGTGACTGAAGAAGCATCATGGTCATTTCACTTTGAGATGAATGAACAAAAATATCCAACTTTTTCACAATATTGTCATATTTCTATGTCTCTGCATTGCAGATGTTTTTGGTTTTGTTTATCAAAAACAAACAATTTACTTTTTCCAATTTTACAGAGATTATTTCAAAGGGTAAAGAAGCGCTCAACGGACATCTGATTGATAACACGAACAGAAATGGTGAGTAAAACTTGATAAGATTATTTCACTCAAAGTAACTTGCAAAATAGAGATAACATATATATATTTAAATATAATGTTATCATATTTTATCAGAAGAGCCAAATGACCCAACTTGTAATCCATCTGTTGACCAAGGTGAGGAGATTAACTTTAATTACTGTATTAAAATCTGTAAACTCACATGTTTTCATTCACATAATGATATTTTTATATTTCAGAATCCAATCCGGACCCATTTGCTGTGACTCCAGAGCCCAACAGTCAAACTGGTGAGTTAGACTCAAATTAATGTGCAAAAATCACATTAATTTGATTGTTGTTATAAATTAAAGGAGTCAATCAGCCATTGACACAGACTTCACAGTTTATATTTAGACATTTTGTTCCCCAAAAATACACACTTTGCTCCCATTTTGTTGAGTTATTGAAAAAAAATCTAAGGACAACACGACTAAACTGATGAAAATATTATAAATCCATATTTTCGCTCAAGCCAGTTTAAACCAGTGATGTCCAAACGTTTTGTCATGTGGGTGAAAAAAAACAAAACAAAACAAAACCCCCACTAAAATCAACCACATAAAGTAGTCCTTTTTTAAATAAAAACTTACATATTTCTAGTTTTCAACAAGCTTATTTTCAGGTCAGGATTTTGTGTCACTTCCTTTCAAAATGCTTGATACTTTTAGTCAAACTAAGTAAAACACACAAAAGCTGATTTGGGTACAGTGAAGTCGGCTTTTCAGTAAGATTCTCTGAATAAACATAATTCTACTTATTATAAAAGTTTGCTTCTGAAAAGATCAATGTTTTTTTGTTGTACTTAACATTTTCTATTGCAATAAAATTATCAGTATTAATTTTACACTGATTAAAAATTAAAAAAAAACTTTGATAAACAAATTTAGATCTTTCTTGAAATGGAACTGGGGGCCACAAATGGCCCCTGGGCCGCAGTTTGGACACCCCTGGTTTAACCCACAGAGCTGTTATCTGTGTGGAAATTTAACAACATGGATATTTGCACTTTTTAAAATATTTCATTGGCTCCAGGGACATTTATTCACCAGTAGCTGGATATTTATAAGTGAGTTTAACTTTGAGATCAATGACCAGAAATATTGAACTTTTTCATAATATTGTGATGTTTTTATGTCTGCATTGCAGATGTTTTTGGTTTTGTTTATTAAAACAAACATAATTTACTTTTAACAGAGAATAATTCAAATGGTGAAGAAACGCTCAGTGGGAATCAGCATGCTAACACGAACGAAGATGGTGAGTAAAACGTGATGAGATTATTTCTCTCAGAGTAACATGCAAAAGTTACTCAGCCGATGCTAAAGACGGCACAGCCTGAGAAAGAGAAAAAGCTCTTTAGTTTGTTAAAGTACAGTGTTGCACTCATTTACGTGTGTTAACAAGTCTTCTTTCTTTCTGCAGAGACTTCACCACTGGAGTCACCTAGTCAAGAAACGCCTGACACAGCTTCTTCAGAAAGCTGAAACTCTCTTCATCTGTGTGCATCTGCTGTGAGCTGGTCCCCTCTGGGAAGAAGAGGACCTGAGTTAAACTCCTTAAGGCTGTTGGACTTGGATTGAACAAGCAAACATTTCAAATGCTGAATCTGACTGACAGAAGTGGCATCAACAGGCTTCAGCTGGTGGATAACATGTCTGAGATTTGGAGGGATGAACTCAAACGCTAAGGGACCAAAGACTGCCTGACTCTAATCATGTTCAACAGCAATAACTTATGAGTTTTTTTTAAAGATTGATCTTTCATATTTTATCAGGAGTGAGATATATCAGTGTTTCTTCTGTCCTTTTCCTAAAGACTTTTATCCAAAAACCTTCCACAAAGCATGCAGATTACACAAACATTAACTTTTCATGAAGTTTTTATTGCTGTAGAGACTCTTGGGGTTTATTGTTCTGTACATTTGTCTGCTTAATTGTCTTTGTTGCATAGTTTTCCTCATTTTCATTCTAAAACACTGAACTCTACTTCCAGTTTGGATGGTTGATGAGATATCAAAACCATAACCAGCTTAAGGATCTACAGCCTAACATGGTGCTGCTGGGTCGGATTTTAGTTATTTTTAGTTTAGTTGAGTTTTTTTTACTTTAGATTTATAAATGATGGCGAACGACCTGAGTGACACTTGAATTCCTACAGAATGTGTTTGACGCCCTTTGATTCAGTTTTACTCTAATTATTCAGCTGTGCCAACACAAACAAATGAAGATACTAAAGAGACAATCAAACATGCTGTAAAACTACATATGAAGATTTTTATATTTAAATCTATTTATGAACTTCTGTCTTCAGTATGTTTTTGCAGTGTGGCAGCTGAATTCAGTGTATTACCACTAGAGGGCAGCACTCCACTTGTTACAACTAAAGTCTGTTTTAAGTAGGGAAAAAAAGTGTTAGAATGAAATAAAGGGGCTGACTGTAAATATATACAGTGTTGTTAAATAAAGCTATTTATTTACCACCAAGATACTTTTTCTTCTATATAATAATCTTGTGACTTTTAAATGAGTTAAAATGGCAACACAGGTGTTTGTATCCTGGTAAAGCAGATATACGTTACCTTTTCTGGTAATATAATTAACACTGAGCTGCACTCTGGGCAGCAGTATTCAAGGGCCACATCATCATGATCCAAGGATCACCACAATTTTGCAAAAATACTGAATACATTCCAATTATATATCGTAAATATATTCAATCCTTAAAATTCTAATGGTCATCAAGTGTATTTTCATGTACAAATGACCAATTGCACTGCTGTGTTCTCTTGTCAAGGACATTCGCTCAAATATGACGAAAACAAAACGCATCAGAATCAGTATAAGCTGGTAAACATTCTTACCAAAATCCTACTGTGAAATGACAATTCCTGGATGCTCCACTGCATTCATCCTTTTAATTAATTTAAATGTATACGTGGCTGTAATGCTCCATGTCCACTAGAGGGCAGCTGCTGATAAGCTGATATTTCCGAACATAGTGACGATAGAGGAAGTCGCCATAATGGACATTTTCCAGAAAGAGACAGAAAACCAGGCAGTCCATTAAATAAATCAAGGGATGTAAAACTGCTGAGCTGCAGCTCAGGCATTTGTAGGTCAGAGGAAGGGCATGCTCTGATGTTTGTGGGGAAAAATGACATGTGTTGCTTGTGTTTACCTAAGTGCTGCCTTTGGGATGAGTCTACCAGAGCCTTGACATGTGGGAGGAAGATGGATGGAGTTTAAATGCATTCAGGATAAAGTTGAGAAAGAGGAGGCAATGATGAAAGAAGGACTTTGGAAAGTGGAGGTACCTTAACATGCGCAGACAGGAATCCCAGTGAAATGATGAGCATTGGTTGCATACATAGATTTTCCTTTGTATGCATCATTCAGCGCTGACAAACTCACTTTCCAGGCATAGCCATACAGAATTAAAACTTTCCATGGAAAATCTGTGCTTGTACGTTTGGCACTAAATGACTAAATGTCCTTACTGTGATATTCAAGGGTAATTTGCACAATCACTTCATGTGTTTTGTTGACTTGGAGAGTCAATAGCTGTATTCCTTGTGGGATCTTTTGGTGGCTTGTCTGAATAGAATAGAAGATTGGTTTAACTGCTAATAAAGTCAGGTTTGTTGACAAGTCAGTTTTGATTGGTATTATTATTCAAAAATGTATGTTTACATATTTGTTGAGGCAGGTTATGGCGCTGCAACTAGTGTAGCATGTTGTGAAATCTCAGGCTAGTTAGCATAGCCACCAGTGATCATTTTTCTGTAACGGTTTTTTTGTTGTTGCCATTAGCTCATTTAGCAGCGAGTACATGAGGATGATTGACAGCGCTAAGACCCACTTCCTGGCTCTGATTGGTTGTTTTCGTGCATTTCTTCAGATGGCAATAGTAGCTATTGGAGAAGATCAAACTTTTCAGATTATCATGACAAACTGTGTTGACAATTTAAAGAAATATTAAAAAAAATATATTCTTTATAGAATTTACACACTGCAGCTTTATATACAGGATGCAAGTATTGTATTATGTTTTTTCATCACAATAAGGTGTTTTTGAGAAAACAGAATAAATGAATATCAGTGAGTATATTAAAACATATTCATCATTTCTATAATATCAGTATGTTTTCACGTAAGACTTGAAGTACAGGGCTCGTTTTTTTATCATGGAGGTACTTTAACTTGAGTAAAAGTTCTGAGTACTTAGTTATTGGTGCAGTTGGAAGCCTTGGAGCATCCATCATCATGCAAAGCTTTTCTTTCTGCAGCTGGAATGCAGTTTTTAAGTAAAGACTCGAGACAGATGTCAAACTGCAGCCTAACATGTCTGAACAGAGACTCAGACATTAAGGTTTCCTTCATGTTGGTGTTTAATCAAGCCCATAATCTGACATTTACATCCAAATATTTGGGTGTGAGAGAAGCCTCTCCAGTGTGGGTACATTTTGTTATATCAGGTGCTTGTTCAAGATTAATGCTTGTTAATTCACACATTTTTTATCCTGTGATTTCCAAACAGTTGCAGACATAGCAACTTTTCGCAAACCTGTGGTAATATAACCCACAGGCCAATTTTTATTGTCTCTGCTAAAAAGCAGAGGTGTTAGGTTTTCATACCAATAGCTTTACGTCAGATGTGAGGGTTTTATCTTCCTTTTTCTCTCCCTAAGTAAACCCAGATAGTTACTTTTCAATTTCAGATTGCAGGCAATGTTTTGTTATACTTTGACTTGCAGCTGGTGGCCCTGACCAAACTGAGAAATAGAAGAATGTGTTGGGAATCGAGACAGTTTATTTATTTGGATCATTGTGAATTTTTGGTTACAATGATAATTCCCTTTCCATAAGCTGTTTCAAAGTGATTTGATGAGTATAACAATGGATGATATTCTGGAGATTTAGATGTTTTGCAGCTAGCATAGCACAGAGCTGTGCAGATTCAAACTGTGAATGCTCAGTTTATTTAGCATAGCTACCAACGACGGCAATACAACAAGTTGTTTCTCCACCATGAGCACATTTAGCAGTGAGTGAATGAAGTTGAAGTTAAAGTTATATACTGCAGCTTGAATAAAATGCAACTACATAGCATTTTTTGAAAAGTCTGGATGGTTTAATGTATATTTTGTATGTGACTGTTGCTAGTGGGAAGAGACATTTCAATGAGACAAAACTAATAATAAAAAATGTAAGCAACATATTTGTTGTATTGTATGCAGACTGTTGCATGTAAAATTCATTAGCACTAAATATTGTGCTAGTATCAGTATTGGACCAAAGAAAGCAAGGCAATTGCAAGCCTTTAAAATTGTGATGCTTTATATGGGTCAGATAGACTCAAGAAACTAACAGTAGTTGCGCAGGGAGATTTGGGGGGGCAATTTCATTTTTTGTCATGGGGCCAAAGATTCCTGGCAGCACCCTGACAACACTCCCCCCAGGAGGGGGCGACGTCTCCAACAAGAGAGGAAAACGTTTGAGGACATCAGGGACCGGTACAAGCAGCTTGATGACAAGGTGAGGCTGACAAAGAAGAAATTCATCGTAGACGTAAATTAATTTACTGTTTCCTTTCTCCAGGATGATTAAATCAACCAATACTGCTGAGAGGCTTAAAGAGCAAATGTTGGATCAAGAAGAGGTTGATTTCACATTTTTGTATGATTTATATTACAAAAATAAACTTGGGGTCATTTTGGAAGTGTACTTTTTACAGTTTTCTTACAAAATAAATATTTTGGTGTTCAGTCCAACTGTACAGCATTTTTAAAAATCGAGATTTTCTTTTATTTTAAAAACACAATTCTCCTTTATTGCTCGTTTGTTTTCTTTAACTCGTAAATCATGTAAATCCAATGTTGTTAAATCGCAGCAGAATAACAGGAAATGTTGACCTCTACACTTCAAAAACACAATTACTTTGTTCTGATTTTTAGTGAAAAAGTTAATATCTGATTTTTTTGTGTGTGTTTTTCCATGACAGCTGCTGGTGTCTTATGCAGCAGGATTATGAGAAGATCCAGGAGGAGCTGTGCCGGCTGCAGAGGGAGGAGAAGAGGGAAGCAGCCTCAACCTGAGGAAACCTCATTGGTGTCATCAGTGTGACAGGAGTTTTTCTGCCTCCGGGATCCTGAAACATCTGTGTCCATGCAGGAGAGAAACCATTCCTACCAGTTGTGATAAATGGCAATGAATACATCACTCAGAAGTCTTTGAGTGATGTACTTTGCAATCAATAGTAAATGGTAATTTGCCAGAATTTGGACTGATAAAAGACAAAGACAGTTGATTCGACACTACTGTTTCCCTTATTGCACAATCAGCAACAAGAGCAAAACCTTTATACTGGTAAAATACTATCTTAGAGACATAATTGAATTGTACAACAATGAAATATAATCCAGTGTGTGTTAAGATAAGACAAACTTCACATTTATAATATGGTACACATCGGATGTATTTATAGTTTTATTTTGGAACTGAAAATATTGAGACACTGAGTAACAACAGCAATAAGATAACGGCGGGACAATATTTTTCCAGGGGAAGAAAAAGTCCCCAGGAATAAAAAGAAGTATAAAAAGACACCACACAGATTCCTGGACGATTTTGAGTTTGGCTTAGCCAATTCAGTTTTTGATCAATCGAATAACGTTTTGAATTTTATTTCTGAATGGGATGGGTGTTTGGAACCAGGCACGGAGCCAGGGGCCTGGCTGGAAAAACATCTGTACATAGTTTGAATTATTAGCCTGTTTTTTATTTGCACAAATAAGTGAGAATGAAAAAAAATTGTAAATATGTTCTGTAGTGTTGAAAATGTTAATTTGTGATGCAGAATCTGTTCTTCATGTTGAAATGCAGTGTTTTATTTTCATCAAAACTTTAAAATCTCATTTCGCTTTTTGTTTTTTCTCGATTTCAAAAAATTTTAATAGTGGTTTAGTATCAAGTATATTGTAAAATAATGCCAGGTATTGAAAGTTCTAAATAGATGTTATCACAGACTCACAGACTCCCTTCAATCATTCGTTCAGAGTTTCAAAGACTGTCAAAGTGCTCTCTGAAGAAATTGAAAAGATCGCCCTGGTATATTTTTCCCTAAAGGATTTGCTTTGGGATACGTAGTTACCAGAGGAATGAGAAGTTTTCAAAAGGCTGGAGAATACAATCATTTAGTTTCAGGCTGGGTCAAGCAGTTAGGATCAAAAGCAGCATTAGATGGCTGTTGACTTGTTTTTGCAAGATGAGTAGTGAATTGTGCTATTTTAAGTAATTAATCTATGATACCGATGCTAGCGCTGACAACGAACTATCCCATATTACTTCTATGAGCTTGGATCTGCTGGTAAATAATTTATTTAGCTTCTGTAAACCCAAATTTATGCCGGAGTTGTACGTTAATGCTGAGTTGCTGTAGGACTCTGGATTCAGGTCCAATGTAGGTCAACCATTCACAGCGATCTACAGAAATCTCATGTTCGTGTCATGGCCACTGAATATACTTCAGACACAAAGTATATTCGTGTCTTGCCACACCTAAACTTTGTACAACATTAGGCTAGAGCTCCACAGCATCACAACCTCACACTAATTTTTTTTAAATAGACTCATTACATTTTAAAGTAGCTCACTCTACAGAAGTCGGCCATCTTGTGCCAACTTTAACAACGTCCCGCGTTCTTCGCCCTCTGTAATGGGTCAGTGTCCAGTCCTTCTGTCTTCCAGTTATGCAGTTCCCCTCTGTTATATAGCAATGGTCCCTCCCTTTTTTTTTAATTTTTTATTTTTATTTCAGCACGAAAGTCCTACTGAATAAACATATTTTCTGTCCGGGTCTTGGCACTGAGCTAGCTGCTAACAACGTTAGCACTCTGAGGACAACCACGCTAGGGCATAAAATAATATATCTTACATATAAAAGCTTGTCTTTCTAAGTAACTGTTCAGTAAAATATCTGAAAATACAATTTAAACGATGCGATCGTTACCTGTTAGAAAGTGGGCATTGCTAACTCCGGCATTGTTAGTTTCTGCACCTCCTGTTTTTAGCTGTAGATTGTTGATCCACTTTTCTCCTCTTTTTTTGGTAAGTTTTTTAAAATTAGCTGCCTTGTGACCAACTACCTTCGAAATCCGAAAATAACGTTTATATTTCTCTCTATTAGAACTGGTGGAACAACTGTACAGGACACAGACTTTAGGTATTTTGATGCTGGATCAAGAGAAATAAATGGGCTGCATTTACTTTCTGCCATCCATCTGTATTGTGTGACATCAGTGCTACGTCATCTTAAACCTAGTTAATATTTTCTCTGTCCTACTAATGGCTTGTTTTCTTGTTTTTAAAAACCTGTTTGAACTAAATAAAAAAATAATACATTTCATTCATGAAATATTCTCTGTAAATCACAAAATTTCACCAAGTATTTTTGGTCTAATTTCTTGTGCAAATTTCTTAATGTACTAAAAGTAAGACACAACTAACTTAAAAGTAACTTTTCAGCAAGATATAGGAACTTGTTTTAGAAATAGGAAAGAAATACTGGTTCCATTTGTAACAGGTCCGGTTACGGGACTACAAAAAACTTGAGCCGTGATAGACAAGTCATTGTTTCTTCCGTATTTATTTAATCTGTAGAAGTCAAGGTTTTGTGTAGTTGTCTTCTATGGCTGTACGAAAACAACTTTTACAAAGAAAGTAATAATATCTGACTAACTTGTCACAAGAGGGCTTGAAACAGCAACTATTGAATGTATTAAAGTTGTATTTACAGCCAGAATTGTCATGATCTGTTCTGTTTTCCTTAGTTGTTCCTTCATCCCCGCCACCTGTGCATAATTACCGCAGCTGTTTTGAGTTTCTGACTGTGTTGTCACCAGTATATTTAAGTTCACCTGTGTTCCTTTCTGTTTGTAGAATCCTCTGCGTTCACTTAGATGCACTCTCAGCTTAGTTTTGATTTACTGTTTGTCATCTGGATAGGTTCTGCTTTGAAAATAAAGCTTCTGTTCAGACGTTTTACGCTCGGCTGGACTACCTTAATTCACCAGAATGCACAAACCTGAAAAACATAATAAAGCATATTAGCATTTAAGAATAAAAAAACAATCTTCCAGAAAAACATAAATGAAGGGACAAACTGTCAGTTACTGGTTGCTATGGTAACCACCATGAGCAACAGACCCTGCCCTAACCAGGAAGGAGATTTCTCAGGTTCAAAACGGAGCAAAGTTGATCACGAGTACGCCAATACCCTAAAAAGGCTGGAACAGACAAGGCATCTTGAAAATAATACGTGTATATTTAGAATATGATCCGTATTATCTCGGTAAAAAAGACTTCTCTTATAATCTTGAGGATTTACCCTGCATCCAGCCGAACAACATAACTAACTACATGGAGCTGGAGACCTCATGTTATACGACGAGCCAGAAGAACATTTTCAAATGGACAATACAATCATTTAGCTTCAGGTTGGGTCAAGCGTTTAGGATCAAAAGAAAGAAGCATTAAATGACTGCAGACTTGTTTCTGCTGGGTGAGCAGTGAGTTGTTTTATTTTAACCTTTGTATGTAGAAATGGGGTCCAACCAACCCCACGTGCTGGCCTTTATGTTTTTCACGTCCTCCTGTGCCCTGAACAGGACTCTCTGGCAGTTGAAGACGCTAGTCGCTGTGTCGATGACCAGCTTGGCCCTGAAACAACATCATACTGACATGAAATTAATTTAGTCCTTACTACTTTCAAATCAATGAGAATTTCACGTCAACACCAGCAGTTCGTCTGCAACCCCGCTTGCCTTTTGCTGTGCTGCCTCTCGCGCTTGAGGGTCCTGGTGGCAGACACAAGCGCCTGGGCAAAGGCGTCGCACGCCGTGGCCTCCTTGCCTTCCCAACGCTCTTTGGCAAAGTTGACGAAACGTGCTATAAATGCCACTGACTGGCATATGGTGGCCGTCTTCAGCTTGGCGACCTTCAGCTTCTCCACATACTCTGTTATCTTTTGGAGCTTTGAAGTGAAGGCTGCTGTGACTTGCACCGCATCAGGGTCCAGGAACTTCAGCCAGCGGCGCACGTGTGCCATCTGGGGGGCCCTTCGCTTTGTCCTTCGGAAACCGTGGAACTATCGTTAACCAGCATTTCACCAGGATTACTTTGGTCCACATCCTTTTCAGAACATAAATAATCCCATACTTTTTGCATCTCTTTGGTAACTATGTACCCCAACCCAAATCCTATTGGGAAAAAGCATACCATTCTCATCCATTTCTACAGAGATATCCTCATGAGGTCATCTGTGACCTCATCAACAAGCTCACCTTCCAGGTCAAGGTCTTGCTTCTGATCATTGCTATGGAAATGACCAGAACACATAACCTGAAATGAAAATATTAGTCTCTCAAGTCATTGTCTTTGTTCCTCCTAATGTGAGTCTTCTTCGGGCATTTTGAATAATTTACAGATATGGATTCTAAGCTATCCAATGATAGAAAACACATGGAAGTCAAAAAACCTTTTTACTACATGTGTCATGTGCACTAATAACGTTATTTGTAATTTAGAAGCAGAATAAAAGAAAAACAGACTTGAGCTGATTTTGGAAAAACAACATTTCTTTCAGCCAGTAGGTAATCCAACATAAATAATGGGGACGCTCCGATCAGGTTTTCTGCTGCCGATAACCGATTTCTGCCGATCACCTGGATTGACTGTTAATTTTTTGCTTTAGGTATAAATGCTACTATGTGATCTGACAAAATGTTTAAAATTATATGGCAATAAATTCACCTAATTTAGAAAAAAAAAGCAAAATACTTGCAGGCACAATACAGCAGCTACTGAGTCAAAATGACAACTAAAAACCTGCAATCAGTAAAATAATATTTAACAGTAAGGCTCTCAGTACCATAAATTATACATGAGTCAAATAATCTGGCCTATATCAAATAATGTCAAGCAAAAAAGGAAACATTCATTCAAAGTCAAACGCAGCCTGCATCAAAATAAACAATCCTTCCTGATAGCTTGGCTAGCTGAGTAATGCTGGTTCTGATTGGTTGTTTCTGACCGAGCAGAGTAATTCTGCAGAGCACAAGAGGAGGCAGAGGAGTTGGATTACTTTTTCAGAGATTATCCGTAGGACAACCAAAGTTTTAATACATATCTAAAATCTTTAAGTTACGTGCAGCTTTAAACAGGTTCGGTGTGAGAGTCACTACCACGTGGAGCAGAAGCGAAGCTCCGTCTGTCAAATATTACTACCTGTAGCGTAGCAGCGGTTCAACAGGAGAGCAGAACCAGCGTCTTACATCGCAGCTCGAAGACTTAAATTATCTTTCAGGTTATTTGTTTAGCTTTCCGACCGTGATGCTAATCCGGGTGAGTGTTTGTACCTGTGCGCTGCTAAACTGGCCGCTGCGGATGTCCTTTTTCCTGCATTGAGCCTCGATGTAGCCAAACTCCGTCAAGTGCTTGTTTTTTTAAATGTCACATAGGTTCGTTGTGTTGATGCATTTTGACGTGCTTCACCCCTGAGGTAATTTTGTAACACGCAAACTTCCTCGTTCACTCTCAGACCGTTCAAATTCCACACCACATTGCTTAGGATTTGTTGCCGTGCGCCTGCGCAGTGTGAAGGAAAGAGTAGATGAGCTGCACATGCAGGCTGCGAAGTGAGATACAAGTGATCGGCGATCACCGATCATACACTTTCACTGAAATCGGCCGATTATGATTGGTGGCCGATCGATCGGCACACCTCTACTAAATATATTCTAGGCGTTAAGATGCAGTTTGTCAGCGTGGGGCGCAGCTCTGTTCACCTCCTCGCTACAATTCTGGACATTTCTGTTGTGTTAAATGCTTTTATAGGATTGTTTGAATCAGACATTGTGGCATGTTAAATGGATTTTTCAATATTACACAAGAAAGCAGAAAGCATAAAATACATCTTCAGATTTGCCACTAATTACTTAAATATTGTTAATTACTGCATCAGAAAATCGAAATCCCTTGATGTAATTTCATTATCTTTTTCATTTTTCAAACTGTTCTTGTCATTTCTTATTGTTTTTAGGAATTGTATCTTGTTTTTGTAAACGTTTGCCTTCAAAGAAAGTAAATGTATCTCTAATTTCTCTAGTGCAAATACAAGACTGTCCCTTTAAGAGTGTCCTTTAGTTGAGTTTGATCAGACCTCTAAAGGCTAACACACGTTTTTACGTATTTTATGCATAGTTTGCAAACATTGCAAAGTTTTTCTTCTGATTTGGTAATTTAGATTACAAAAAATGATTTCCTTTCTTGATCAGAAAAGCCTTTAATCTGAAAACCTCTACAGGAAGTGTAGCGTTCAGAGCGGCGTGTCTCCTGCTCAGAGCAGTGCGTAAAGGCGCACAGACCCTGCGCTGGTTAGCTGGAGGATTTTCTGCTGTTTATTTCTCTGCTTTCTGCGGCTGAGATGAGAAGTGACCCTCCAAACATCTGAGAGGATTTTATTTGTTTGTTATTTTTGTTTTTGTTTGGTTTTTTGGGGGTGGTTTTCTGTCAGAATCGTGAAGGAATCAGGATGCCTGAACGCTGCAGGTGGTTGATTACGAGCTGGCAGACCAGCATCTGTGTGCTGATGGTGGTCGCACAGATAAAATCTCAGCACAGAGGTAAGAGGATTTTAGGACGTTTTAGGCAACTAATCACTGAAATCCTACAAAATGCATTGAAATTGTGAAAAAGGTGCTAAAATATTGAGGAAATCTCATTAAAAGGAATGTGTTGGGCTTCTTTTCTAATACGTTTCATGGATGCAAAGAGAAGCTTTCCTAGAAGGAATGTGTCCAGGCTTGCTTTTTGGGAATTAAGGACAAATCTTCTCCTCGGCTGTCAGAGACACTGCCTGCTGAGTTTAAGTTAGATTTATGCCTAAAGGATGTTACCTGGGCGCATCACATCCAACACTGACTGGTTCTGCTGATTTTAGCCTCTATGTGTTCATTTTGTTTTTATTTTGCATCACTTTGGGTTCTTATTTTGTCTTTATGTGGAAGGTTTCTATCTTTTTGGAGGCTTTTCTGTGGTTACAGGATCCATTTAAGATGGGAATTCATATCTTTATATGGTCATTTTGCGTCTCTTTGTGTTTGTGTGCCTTTTATGGATTGGTATTTGCTTGGGCACATTTAACTCCATTTTCTGTCTGCCTTGAATTTTTGTTGCATATGAAGATGTAAGCTGCCAGAAAATAATCTTGAAGTGTCATTTCTTTGCATACTTTTCATATAGGTATATTTAATATCCTGTTTTTTTTTTTTTTTTTTTTTTTTTTTTTGCTTGATCCTGCCTGACAAAACTCTTCAGATTAAATTTAGAAAGAAAATTTGGAACCCCCAAACATCAGTCACCCCAAAATAATTTTTTTAAACTAACTATGAATCCACAAGCTATCATGAATTGGATTTAATTTAATGTTTGTCACTGTACACATGTCCAACAGTGCAAACAATGTAGGAAATATCTAAAATATATTTACATTATTTACAATATTAATCAGTTGAATTTATGTACATTTATGTATAGCCACCATATAATTAGTGCATGTGAGTATTCAGGGTGGTAATTGCTTTTGGGAAAAAGCTGTTTTTTAGTTTTTGTTTTTATGCAACTGTAGCGCCACATTTAAACTGTGACTTTATACAGTTGTATATAAACTTTAAACTCATTACAGATGCATCCGTTGCAGGAAAGTAGGGGTGCACCGATTTATCAACATTTTTTTTTTTAGAGATTGGTGGTTGGCTGATGCGTACATGTGAAGCCAATCTTACTCCTTGACCGACCCACCAGTTCATGTTTGCATGTTTAAAGTTAACTCTGTTGCCAATTCAGTGACTTTCTTGCTATATATGGGCACCATTTCAGATTTAAAAAATTGGTATCGACCAAAATCGGAATCGACTGTTCAGGCTTTTTAAAGATTGGCCAGAAAACTGCAATCGGTGCAGATAAACAAAAATTATGGATTAAGGTAGACACAAGCCAACAGATTGTAAAACTCACCACCACATGGTGTATGTGGATGTGCATTAATGTATTTGTGGTTGCTTTGGAACAATGTGGTATCAATTAGAGGTAAGTGCAATGCCAACTTTCCCCAATCGCCTGGCAACTCCTACCCAAAACTACCCGCCTCCAGGGTCCCCTGGGTAGGCATTAGATACACACCCACCACCAACAAAACTTTACTTCTACTTCTCCTTTTTTCTTGAGCTTTTTCCTCTTCCTGTGCTTCTGTAATGTTCTGATAAAACATGCAAAGCTTCATCATTTGTTTTTGAATGTGCCTCTGCTCAATTGCTCAGCTAATGTTTGCATGTTTGCTCGGTTTTCATAGTTTGGCTTGTAACATTTCAGTTCAGTTCGAACAAAGGCCAAGAGATTTTTTTCCCCCTTGCAAACTCACTACTTTAGTTTAAAGATCGCAACGTTTAATGACTATCGTTTCTCTGCAGCTTTCACCCAAAGAAGTATATTTGTGTTTTTTGTAGCTATTGTGTCTTTGTGGTTAATTTCCAACTTTTCCCAGAAGTAGTTAATGTTTTAAGCACAATTTTATGTTTTTTTTAAATATTCAATTCTCTCATCCTATCATAGATGTTTTTCTGATCATTTTATGCCTATTATTGTTGTTCCTTTATGTTTCGTTTGTTATTTTGCATATATTTAGATTGAGTTTTAGCATTTCTGTGTTGCGGTTTTTCTTTTTATGTATTTTTCTGTTTAATTCGATTGATCTTTTCAAAGAAAACCAAGTTAAGCTAATCAAAAATCCTTGAAGAATCAGTGTAATTTTGATAAGTTAACATTGTATGACAATTACGCTTTCATTTTTAAGAGCAAGGTGAATTTGCTCTTAATTCAAATTTAAAGTTCAGATTTTCCTTTCTCCAGGGCTCGTCAGACCCTCCCAGTAACACAGACACTCATCATCTTCATGGCCTAATTTTACCTGGCGGCTTGTCTCTTCTGCAGATTACACATACACACACACACACACACACACACGCCCACACACACAAATATACACACAAATGTTATGCTGACATTCAGGCATGCCCACACATTCATGTAGAGACAAAGCCTCTCAATATGCAGAAGTACTTTGCAAGCTTTACAGGAATTCACACAAGTCGGAAACATTTCAGTGCATAAAAATGCAGCTTTTTTGCAGAGTTTACAAGTTCCTAAGAAGGTAAATAATCTACACAAAAAGATAAATGCAAGCATGATTGTTAAAATTCTCCAAGTAAGGGAATGTTTTACCTCTAGTCACATAAAAAAAGCCTCATAAAATAGTCATTTACCATCTGGATCTGTAGACAGAGTGGATCTCTACATCCTTCTTGTTTACATTTTTTCTATTTAACTCCAGATTTACAGTTTTTAGCACATAACGAGGAGAAGATGTTTCCCTTGGGTGGCCCAACGCCATGTTTTATGTTATATTAGAGCTTATATATTATCAAAGCAGACGCAAGTGGGAGTAATAAAACTCTAAGCTCCGTGGTGTGTATTCAGGGTGTAAAGAAAATACAGGGGGGTTTGTGGGATAATTGGAGCTGAGAATAGTAGTTTATTTATCCCAACTGGAGAGTATATTATCTGCCTGAACACGAAGCCCCAATTTTCCGTCTTGGATTTATGGGAGAAAAGTTCTTGGTTAATTTTCTGAGCTTTTAAAGCCTGAAAACAAAGAGAAGGGAGATTTCTCGATGGAAGTGAGGACTATACAGGGTTAAGTTATACAGGATATAATTGGTTATATACAAACTTTAAATGCACTACAGATGAATGAATTATAATCCATGTGACATGTTTTCTTGGGTTTAATCTGTAAAGGTAATCACATCCTGCAATCCTGATAAGATTAGATGAGATGTTTATGTAAACTGAATATTATTTTAAGTCTTCGCTGAGTTTTATGAAACCATTTCTGTAGTCAGGATTACATTTAATATTTTACTTTTTTAGCTCATATAATCTGATCTCACATTTTGATTGGCTGTATAAAGTTTTAAAAATGTTCAGTTTATCTGAAGATGAGTACTTTTGAGCAGTCAGTATCTTACCTCCAGTCAGTAACCTCACAATTACAATCTAATTTTGATTCTTTGGACCACAATTCAATTTGATATCAGTTTGATTCAATAAAAAACCGAGTTAATAATAAGTAGTATAAAAAATTAATTGGATTATCTATTAATAATTTTATGTATTACTTATGTTTTTAATTAAAGAGCCAGATTACTTTAACTGTGTATAGCAGTAAAAACTAGAACATTAACAGTCTATGTAAACATAAATAATTTCTTGTTTCTCATGGAAACATTTTTGAATCATCATTTTCAAGCATATTTGCTCTATACTGCAATTTTGACCCAAACTCCTTGCTAGTACATGGTAAAGTATGCTAAATTGATGTTTAGCAAAACTGCTAATAAGCTTAAAAAGAAAAGGAAGACAACTTCAAGTCAGTGTTTTTATATTCAACAAAAAGCTGACGTACCGGTTTAAACTGCTCTAGTGGAGAAATGGCTTTATGCTAACGACAACTCAAATTTAAGCTAACACAAACAGAGCTAACAACCGCTCAGAGAAAAGCTAACAACAATGCTAACAGCTACTAAAACCAGAGCTAACAGCCCAGTAAATAAAATGTATTAGAGTATTTTACTTTTATATTTAATGAGAATAATGCTTGAAACCGGCTTGATTTGTATAAATAAAGGTAAATTCGCCTCATTATTATTCAAACAAAATCTAATTTCAATTTTTTTTTTTATTTAATTATCAAAACATTTAGAATAGAAAATTGTAGACGTATTTTTTGTCTACAATACAAAGTTGTTTATTCAAATCACTTCCTTTTTCTCATGAAGAGAGAAAGTTATTTGCAAAACTAATTTTTATTTGCAGTCACAATGAAATTGTCCCAGCAGTTATTGTGATAAACAATAAGGTTGTTTTGAGACCATTTTCCAGTAATATTATGCTAACGGCATAATAAGAACACATTTTAAAAAATCAATAAACTTTGAATTCTAATGAACCTTTAAAAAGATGTTAAATATCCAAAACAAATAAACAAAACGACACATAAAATGAATTAAATGAAGTCTATGTAAACAAAATAGTCCTTCAAAAACACAGGCAAGTTGAAACAAAAGCAATGAGAAAAGTAAAAATCACAATTCAATGATTTATTGATTATTTGCTTAACGATTCTCAAACTTTTAGTTTTGATGCTCCCTCTTTCTGCATTTGAGTCAAAAATATATATTTGAAAAGTTCAAGAAGATGATTTAACTTATAGTTTCCATGTGTAGATATGCTTGTGTGTGCAGCGGCGGCGTCTGGACAGGTTGAGTAAATAGTGAAAGCTTGGCCTCTTAAAACAAACTCGCAGCGTCTCTTGTGCTCCACATCACCTCAGGGACTTTTCGCATCTGCAGTTGACTCCCATTTTTGTGTAATTACCACTTTTATCCCAAGCGTGTCTCGCATGCAGCTTCGTTTGCCTCCTGCAGGTGATTAGCCCTGCAGACTGCAACCAGTGAAACTTCAAAGTCTCCCCAGTGCAGCTGGGGGTGTTTTCTACCTGCTGCAAGATGTTAAAGTGTTGCAGCAGAGGTGTGACCTCATGCAGAGGGGGTGACAGGATGTTTGGTTTTACATCTTTCATCTTTCCATGTACAGTCCGTGTGAAGGTCCGCCTGGCCGTTCTGATCTCAGCTAATGGGGGAATGTTGTTTTTCCAGCTGCAGAACTCGTGACGATGGTGGCTGTGGTTTCTGCTCTCACCTGCTTCGCTCCTTCAGATCTAATCATCAGAAATCCACAGACAGCATACAGCTTCATGCTAAATTTAGCTTAATTCAATAGCTGGGACACCTGGGTGGAGATTTCAATGTTTGGACTTGGTAGATGTTTCAAACTGTCTGAAATCTGGCACAATTGGTTTCAGGATTGTAACCAAAATATAATCTAGAGTATTTAGAGAATTATTAGAAATTAGTGTGGTTTCAATCTAAAACAATCAAAGATGCAAAAAAGTGGAAAAAACAATACTTTCAAATAAATTCTGTGTTACAGACAGAGTAGTAGTAGTATTCCCTGTGAAATAAAAGCTTTTGTACATTCTGGCTGTTTTACCTACAAAGTAAGTACGATAATTTCTCTCTGAAACTGTTTTCTGTTTTGTTGTTCATAGATAAAACAGGGGGCAAAGATACGAGCCAGGTGGGACACCAATAAGAAAGAGGTTTAGAGAAAATTACAAAATAAGAATGGTGTTTTGTTGTACCTTAACACTTTTAAAAAGGACATAACATGCAAAATTCACTTTTTAAACCTCTAAATAAATTTTATTAAGCACCGAGAGTCTCCAGCATTGCAGAAAAGTTTAATTTAGTCTGTCCTAATGCTTGGTAGATACTCTGTTCCACCATTTTTTTTTCCTCGCTGCGGCGTTTCAGTCCAGGTTCAAGGATGGATACATCAAAACATTCCTGCATCAGAGCCTCCTTGAATTGTCTGGTTAAATTTTTATTTTATTTTTTTTTTAAATATTCCTTTATCAGTGGGGAAAGTCCACATTTTATGCAATAGTTGGTGAAAATATATTACAATTCATGCTTGTTGCAGTTTATTTTCACGTTTGACCAAGATCGTTTGTTTTACATTGGCTGTTATACTCTTTATTGCACTGACTGAACACATTACGTTGTTTTTACATTTGGACCAACTTTGTGAAGCTGTTGGTGTATCTGTGCAGAGTGACCAATAAACATGTGATTCAGTGCATTCATGTTTAAAAAATGAATCATTTTAAATCAGTACAGCCGTTTTAGTAAGACGAGACTGAAACTGTGGCAGAGTTCTGGATGGACAACAGTCTCTTTTATTCTCCACGTCTTTTAGTTTGAGGACAAAAATCTGGTTTCAATCTTCCATACATGAAACGGCTCCTTTACTGCATACGTGTTTTTTTTGCTACAGATCGAACTTTCTGAACGAAAATGTTCCTGTGTCTGTATAATCAGTCCTCAACCTACAGGAATTTAAACCTGCAGCAGCAGCAGGGCCTCAAGCTCCCATCGCCTGAAGCTCCTGCAGCTGAAATGCTGCCGAGTTCAGATAGCAGTTTCACTTCTAACCACCAAAACAAGCTTCAAAGTTGCTTTTCATTTTCCTCTGTCGCTCATTTCATTAAGAACTTTTAATTTATTTTCCTGAAAACTGAGCACTTTCTAAAACAGGCGTCCTCATTCAGCGGCTCAAACAAGGAGCCAACTGTTTTCAGTCGGCTGTGAATGCAGCGCCCGCGGCTGGATGAGGGAATTAAAACGTCTTGCAGCCTCTTGTTGCTTTTGTTCACGCCTTCATCCTACAGGATTGTTATGGGTGTTGATTTCTGAGTTTCTGCCAAAGTAGCCTTGAGGAAAACTTTCTTCTACTTTGCCTGTTTGGCTTTGAAGATGTTATCTGATAGTGGGAAAGCACCGTGTGGATCAAATGGAAGCCTAGCTAAACTTGGAGGCAAAGAAAGGAGGGGATTCATCAGAAATGCAGACAATGGTAACTCTGGAGGAGCTGCAGAGTCAACAAACCAGTACCCCACATCATTTTACTGTTAGAAGAAAGCTAAATAATCACCAAATACTACATTTCTACCAATGTTTCTGCCCAAATTTCAATAACAAATAGAAACTATAATGTTAAAATCTGATTTCTGTTCCTCCAGTGCTTTTATTTTGACGTTAATTCAGTAATAAATGGAGTTTAACAGTGAGCTAAGTCTCTGCTGCCATCTGCTGGTTCTTGTGGTGTATGGCTGCATCAGCATGTGTGAAAAATATGAATCTTTTTGCTTGTAATTTGGACTTTATATGAATTATTCTTTGCATATAATGTTTTAGGCATTTCCACACTGTAGTAGCTTTAGCTTCCTTTTTAAGTTCATTGTAAAGATTTTAAAGGTTCTGCTGCAGTTTCTCAGCTCTACCAGCTTCATGACATATCAAGTTTCAGACACAGTTCACATGCTCAGATGTGTTATTGTCCACCAGAAAACACTCCTGATGAAACACATCTGCTCCTGTGCAAAGAATAGTGGGAAAAAACCAAGCAGAGAGTAAAAAGCTGAACTTTTTATGGCTTAGTCGCCTGGGGCAACAGCAGACGGCGATCAGAACTGGTGGTTGGTGATGTTCCGGGTCATAAATAGGGAACGTTAAGTCAGCATTTGGGATTATGTTATCAGACAGAAATGGATGGTGATGTTGTTTTACTAGTTTCTGGTGCTTTCGATGTGTTTGTTCTGCCTCACAGAAAGGAAGAGAATAATGAGAATGGAACGAGAGAGACAAGAAGCTGCTGTGACGCAAGATAATTGCTGCAAAGCTCTAATACTGAGTCACTTCATGTTCAGTTAATATTCAGTTGTGGGTAATGCAGTACAACAAATAAAAAGACGTGCAGCTTTATTTGACACTGAAGTTAAATCCGACCAAACTTCTCATGTTTTAGGTCAGTTAGATTGCTAAATA
>NW_015114318.1:129748-143766 GCF_001443285.1 Poecilia latipinna | reverse complement strand
GGTCTTGAACACAACACTGGGTGACATCATTTTAGCCCTTTCATAAAGGCCAGTTTTCAGCCAAACTATCAGAACATGCTGCTGGGCTCATACTGAAGATGAGGAATTTGGAAGATCTGCTAAATGTGCCGTCGAGTGGACAGGTGCAGCAAAAGCATTGATTGTGACAGGGTGGTAGTGCCAAAGCCCTTTTTTAAGTACAGCCCAACGGTCTCTGCTGAGGCCTTTGACTGGATCACTCAAGAACATCCACTTTGTCTTCAAACCATTTCTGTGTAACTTCAGCTGGAAGCTTCGGGTCATTGTCTTGCTGGAAAGATAAATGCTCTCCAAAGCCGTAGTTCTCTAGCAGATGGAAGCAAATTGTCCTCCAGGATTTCTCTGTATTCTATTTAAAGGAGAGGTTTTCCTCTCCACTGTCACTACATGCATGATCATACGAGGAGTTACTGTAAAGTCAATGACAGAATGCAGCTGATTGTCTGTTGTCACTACGTGTTTGTCCACATAGTGACAGCAGCAAATCATAAACATTTGTAACATTTACAAATGTTTATGAGATGGATGATAGCATGGATGATAGCACTATCCCAAACAGCAAAACATAGATGAATATTAAACCCAAACATTTACTACTTTAAAAAGGCCACATCAAACGACACTCATAAACAGAGGCTCATGGCCATAACAAATCATTTTATAAATGTGTTCTATTTAATAAACAGAAAAACAAGCAAATCTCTTGAAAGGAACAGAATAAAAAATCTGGCTGCCTATGTGGGTACAAATTAAAACTAATGTTAGGGCTGTAACAATTCCTTGAATGATTTGAGTACCTTGATTATTAAAATTCCTCAAGGAAAATTTATCTGCCTCGAAGCGTTGCTAAATTATGCTTCATTATTTAACGCACCGTGTTCCACCCAGGTCATTATTTGTGACCTGGCTTTCGTCTGTGAGTTGTTTTGAAGTGCTAGCAGCATGATGTTGAATTTTCCAGCGTTTTATCAGGTTTTGGGGGACAAATAAGCATTGTTAAATTGTGTGGCGCGATGCTTGGAGTACGACAGCTTTTCTGCTGTCATCACCATTTCGGAGCAAACAAGAGAGAGATAGAGACAGAGCGAGAGAGAGAGACAAAGAGAGATCTGATTACTCGATTAATCACAAACAATCTACAGAGTACTCAATTACTAAAATATTATTTTACAACAGCCCTGACTAATATTACATTAAATAATATTAGTTATTATTAATAACTAATAATTATTAATAAATTTTTCTGTCATGATTCTCAGGGTCGGCCCAAGGCATAATCAAACTCAAAGTGGAAGTGACTTTTTTTTATTTGTAATGACTTTTATAAAATCCTAACTTTATAATTGTGTGTTTCTGTTAATATATTAACAAAGACACACAATTATAAAGTTGGGAATTTTTTCTACAATAATATATATTTGATAATGTATGTAGAATTCATTCTTGTATGGACAAAAAGAAGAAAAAAATGCTCTTGGGTACCCCTGGTGGCAGCGGTAAGTCACAATTTAGCGGTAATATGAGCTGCCAAGCATTGTACACCCAAGCCTCCAAAGCTCTGGTGGAAGATAAGTTAGAAAAACAATGTCAAAAAAGAATTTATCCTTCAGGGAGAGAGAAAAGAAAGAGGAAGAATAGAAAAAAAAACAAGATAAAGGTTTGTTTTCATGCGTCTTAATGTAATATTTAGCTGAAAGATTTGTGGAGCTGCTAATACAAACAGCTTGATAGCAACATGAACGGTCCAGTTCAACAGCCAAACATTTATATAGCATCTTTGTATTTGTGTGATATGAGATTTAACTTTAAATGAGTTGATTCTCATGGTTGGCCCGAAATATTTCTGAGTTTTTTGGAGTTAAAACGGCATGTTTGATAACGTTTGATAACAATTAAAGCTTATAAATGTTTGACAGTGTCTAGCGAAATGTTTTTACATCAGGCTACATGGCAACTGCATTAATGTATCAATGAGCTACTCTAAGCTGTAATTGTCGATATATTAATTTGCTGCTGAGCATGATCATTTATGTGGCTAAAACAAACATTATTTTTACATCATCTTCTAAGTTATGAGAAACTCCTCCTATTAAAATTCATTTTCACCTAAATTATTTTTTAGGTGAAAATGCTGCATGACGACAATTGACATGTTCAGACTTTAGTTGAGATAAAATGATGGATGAAGAATCATTAGTTTATGTTCAAGCTTTGAGCTTTGAACTATGAGCATGAATTGTTTCATTTTAACATGAGGGAACTGAATCTCTAAACCTACCTGTGTGTTATTGGTGGAACTCATTTCAGTGTGACTGAGTGGTTCATTGTTCCTGTGGTGAATCCGTTGGTACAAAACCATGACAGGAAGAGTCAGCTGCTGACCTTGTGCATTCAGGGAGTGGATAGAGAAGCGTTGGTGCCCCTTATGAAGAATGACCCGTCTCTTTACCTGGATTAGGCCAAGAACCACAGTCATTAGCTCAGTGTCCTGTTAGTACAAATTTTCTATGAGTCTGGGTTCCCAAACTAACTGTACAGAAACAATTCAAAATATTTCAAAATGAAACACTGTTTTTACACCCCTCAGTGTTACAGGAACCAGGGCACGCTGTCGTTCTACTTAGGACAAATCAGCTGTCTAATCAACGACAGCTGATTAGACCAACTAAAGTCTCTTGGGACTCTTGGGATGGAGTGATGGAACTACAGATAGGATCAAAATCATTCCAGTTAAAATCATCCAGTTATTTTAAGGCCTCTAGATGATTATATATTGTCTGGGTTCTGCCTCTGTTCTCACCGTTAACATCCCATCTGTCCGGACCAGAAAACGGCTGTCATCAGAGCTGAACAGGAATCTTGTGCGGCCTGTACAGTCAGTGAAGCCAACTGGAAATCAAGAAAATAACAAAATGTTAAACATGTACATTAGAAACTGCTACTAACTGGGAACTGAAAATTATGTGTGTTAGGAAATTGTCAGGATTAAAATAAAAATAAATGATAAAAACATCATAGTATTAATTGATAAAGGGATTAAAATACACATTGATGTTAAGTTAATGTTGGTATTTGTCACATAAGCTGGAAGGTTTCTGAAAACTTTCCAGCCATTCACTAAATTCATGCTGAATTCATGCACCAATATTCCCATGAAGTGAATGGGAAAAGTCAAAATCGCAGACAGGAATGTAGAACTCTGATGGTGGTTGTAACAGAAAGTTAAATAAAGCAATAAAAAGAAAATACTAAGATGAGAAACAGGTAAAGCAGAACACAGGTGTGACTGTGAAAGAGAATCCGACAAGGAAGTAGAACGGTATATATTCAGACTGAGTGGTTTCTGCAGCTCCTGAGCACATCACAACTTTATACCCGAGTAAGTCTTGATAGTCTAAAGTATCATGTGACATAAAAGGTGATATGTCAGTCTGTTTTTAGTCATCAATATGATTCCCCTGCAGTTCTGCACCATCATCCAGGTGGCAAAAACCGTCTCATTGTGAGCTTGCTACCAGGGAGTACGGCAACCATGACACAAACATCCTGTTCCTTTTGGAATCAACCTGCCGCTACTGTCCTATCATATATATATATATATATATATATATATATATACACACACACACACACACACACACTCTGAGACAAGCTGAGGAGATAAAATACAAAGAGATTCCTGAAGAAATAAACTAAGGGATGAACTAAGACCAAAGTAAATAATAAGGAAATGTACGAAACCAGAAACACAAGTGAAACTTTAAAGTTCTAACAGACCATAAAATTTTACTTGGTCTTGTTTAAAAAGGAACACATTTTAAAGTGGAAAAAAATACATTTTATTTTAACTGATGCTCTCCTTTTAAAACTTGTTGAAATAGTATGACGGAAGTGAAGTACAGACCACAGAAACTGAACATCTGAAATTACAATCATGCACGTAAAAAGGTACTGCAGAGTCTGAGACAACAATGTGCCGGAACAGGAATGATCAAAGTATTTCCAACTAAAGTAGCTCTGAAAGAATGTGAAAAGCAACCTCCCCTCACACTTCTTCTATACCAACCAGATAGACAACAACAACAACTTGTCTGCTTAATCGTTTGAACGAAAAACGATTTCATTAAAAAGATTGCGAAATGCCATCTATCATAAACGCACTGTACTATACCAGGTATAGTAGAGTACACGTCTTTTCATTTTGGAGAAAAAGTGTAAGCAAACAAATAAATGGCTAAGTGATAATTCGAGAAATAACTGTCTGTTATTTGTTAGTACACATGTACAGTTTATATGTACATTCTCAGATGCCTGTTGCTTGGGGCTATGGCAGCTAACATCCTGAACCCTGAAGCAAAACCTGAAAAACAAGTTTGGGAACATGTTTTACCCTGATGGAGGAAGCGTTGAAGCATGAGTCCAAAATAAAATCTGACGTGAGATCTATGGCTTTCCTAATGATTGCCTGCTCATAATAGGGTCTGAGCTAATTTAGAATAAAGCATATAAAACATTTTGAGAATGTGAGTATGAAAGAGTGAGTGAGCAGATGACTTGATGAAATGTTCTCACCTTTGCCCAGTAGTGTGCCATGTGTCAGGTGCTTTTTGGTCACATTCAATATCAACAACTTGGACTCAAAACCAGGCACACATGATGACTCTTCTACAGTCGCGGCTGTGGAGACCTGGATGAGAAGAACGAAACACAACATCAAGTTGTTTGTTGCTGCGGAGCCTCAGTAACTGAAATCTGAACATATTTGGCAGTGAATTAAATAATGTTAAATCAATGAAAGTTTTGAAATTGTCTTTAGAAAACATGTAAACAGTAAAAGCAGAAAAAAAAAACACAAAGACGAAAATATAGAAACTACTGTTTTGGCAGGAAGAAATGTTTTATTCCTGGGTATCAAAAGTCAAAACGGTAGCATTCATTAAAACGCCAAAGACAAGTAGTAATGGCAAACTATTACCTTTAAATGAGTTAAAAGGAAATGCCTCCCTTTTCTTCATGTGAATAAATTTTCTCATAACTAAGTTAATTTAAAATAAAGTTATTTTCATTTGAGAAACACAGTATCACCCTTCTAACATGATTATACAGTTGAAAAAAATATTTTATTAACGGTTAGTCAACAGCATAGTAAGTTTACTGTGGATCTACCATGAACTTCAATAGAAGCAGCTGGTTCACAGCAAATCATCACCATGTGTGATGATTTCATAGTATGTTATTTTAAATTAAACTACAACAAATAGATCTTTTTACAACATAAATTACTATTTGATGCAAGAAGGAAATAAAGAGAAAAAATATGAAAACATACTTAAGAAAAAAACAACCATTCTGACAAGGTGAGTAAATGAGGGAAAATGGCTTAAAAAGATTTTCATTTTATTAAACAAATATTTGATACAACAGAAATTATTAAAAGAGGAAGTCTTACCTGAAATAAAGTGATCGCAACGCTCCAAATAATGAGCCAATTGGTTCCCATTTGTGTGGAAAACCTTCTGTCAAAACTCTTTCCAAATAAAAAGGAAGGAAGAAAACAAAAATAAATAAAAATAAATGTGTAGATCTTATCTGTAAACTCGATACGTAGAGCCTCTCTCTGGGATGTCTTCTGAAGAAGTTTCAGTGTGTGGATAAGCTGCTGTGGGTGGTTTCAGTGTTTATCATATTACAGGTGAACTTGTTCCAGACTCTTTTTATGGTCACGGAAACAGAGCAAACCTGAAGTGACAGGCACCACAAGGTTTGTAGGTATTTAATGCATGAATAAGGAAACAAGTATTGCACACCTACCCACAGGTAAGTACACACACCCCCGCAAGTTCACGCATACCTACACACACACACACACACACACATGCATATACATACACAGTCGTGTTTTCATCACTTGTGGTGACTTCACATTGACTTCCATTAATTTCAACAGCCTAACCCTTATCATAATAATAACCCTAACCATCACATACCTAAGCACTTGCTCCCCATGAGTTTCCCTCATGGGGACCAAGAAAATGTCCCCACAAGGTCCCCATAACCCCACATTGTAGACAGAAATAGGTTCCTATAAGGATATAAAAACCTTGTACACACACACACACCCACACACACACACACACGCACACACACACACACACACACACACACACCCCCCCCCCACACACACACACACACACACACAAGAAACCAAAAGAGAGCTGTGCAGAACACTTATTTGAATATTTTCCGGCCACAGTTTTATTTTCACTTTGCAATTTACTGTCAGAATGATGATTCATATCACCAGCGTATCTAATACTCTTAAAGCTCTCACATGTAGCAACCTGGCAAAAAGGAAGAGGAGGGACACTGGGTGGCTCAGTTAGTGGAGAGCATGCACCATGTTGAGGCCGTGGTCCTCAACATGGTTGTACTGGGATTGATTACGAGTCTTGGACCATTTGCGGCATGTCTTCCACTTCTCTCTTCGGCCCATTTCTTTTTTGCCTACTGTTCAGTAAAAGGCCACCAGAGCCCAAACAAATCTTAATAAGTAAAATCAGGAAGAGCACCAGGAGGTGTGTATGTACACCTTCACAAAACAATTGTGCATCACTGCAAATTTCACCTATACTTCAGACACCTCAGAAAAATGAATTGGACACATGTAATCTTTGTAATTAAATTTTTATGTGAAGTAGGTGCTTCCAGTCTAATATTTTTCTGGCTTCGTATAACGTAAAAGCAACAATAGTTAACTTTTAATGGAAGAGCTCCATTGAGTGCTGCCTTTTGCAAAGTATCACCAGTAATCTGTTGTCTGTTCACAGCAAAATAAAGACCAGCAGGATCGGGGCTTTAAGAAACTGTCAGAAGTTTGTATTTTAGGCTTACCATTTTATTAGAGGTGCTATTGCAGTTTTCTGGCCATTCGTCAATTACCGATCTTTTAAAAAGCTTAACCTGCCAATTCCGGTTTTGGCCAATACCAATTTTTTTTTGTCAAAAGTGTTGCTCAATAGAGCAAGAAAGTTGTTGAGTTGGCAACAGTGGGGTCACTACTGTTAATTGTAAACGTGCAGACAAAACTTAGTGGGCCGGTCTGTCTGTCAAACCTTTCTCACCAGAGAGCCAAAGAGGACAGAGGTTGATTCTTTACACATTTGCCAAGCTATATAAGATCGGTGGACAAGATCAGCTAAATGCAAAAATCGGCTGATCACCAAATTCCCAAAATTAAGGAAATTGGCACTGATAAATCGGCCCCCCTACTTTTTATGCTAATTTTTTTTTTTTTTTTTTACCTTGAGATATTCCTTATAGGTTAAAAAAAAATCTAACCGTCTTTGCTATTAACAACATTGTGGATAAAAAAAAAACGGTATTTGCATCAAAATATTTTGTACGTAGCACACATCTGTGTGAGTATGTCCGTCCTAAACCTAAATGTTGTTGGTCAGTTTACTTTTATTTGGCAGCTTGTCGCTCTATTAGCTACATATGACTATGCAGTGAAGCTACCTAAAAATTAATAAACTTATTGTGGAGTTCATTTTCAACCCTTCCGCAAGGGGAGTCAAGTAAAAGTCTCAGACGACACTTGAACCTGGGAATTTCATCCTCCACCTCCCGTGGATCATAGGGATAGGCTTTGCTTTTCTATCTTTATCATTTACTATATTTTTAGAAAGCAATTGGATCCACTGTTTTTGTGAACCATGTGAATATGGGCAGCATTTGTGTGGTCTAGGTTTGTGGTATTTTTGTGCAATAGTGACACGCACATGATGCGTGTAACACGTTGGGGATGTGGTTGTGCTCTTGTAGGTCAGGTGCAGTGGTGGGTTCGCCCCGAGAAAGGGGTCCGTGCCCCGGAAAGCGACGCGGTTCAGCTGCGTCCGGTGAGCTGAGCTATGCTCATTTTCAAATGAGCAAAAGCTCATAAAAATAAGGCATATTAATTTGTAACACACAACCTCCATGCAGTTTAACATGAAGTTGAATGATTTTTATAATAATCACAATAAATGTAAGTTTAACTCTGAATCTGAGTGAACTGAGTTGTTCTGGGATGAACTGAACTGAACAGAGTGAACCAAGCTTCAAAACCATCTAAGAACAAGATTGTTATTAATAAGAATAATAGTTTCCCTTTATTTGCACCGCTGTATAAACACATTATGTACATATGTGCCCAGAGATATCAGCCTCTTCAAGAGGAAACTTTGACCTTTCATTTAGGGTGTTTTCTGTCCAAACCTTTGAGTTTTAATTAAAGACTGATCCACTGAGCAGAGTCCGAAGCACACTTCTTTAGCTTCCATTTCACTTGTAAATCCTCGTGTCATCTTTTCAGGAGCCTTTAAAACTTTCTCTGGTCTCAGGATTTGATTCACATCAGGTGTTCATGATCCACTGAGCTTCTCCCTGGTAGCAGCCATATGTCTCCCCAGGGTCTAGAAAGGGTGAGAGAACTTCAAGTCACTGAATGGGGACTTGAAGCATCCCAAGGTCTTCCCCAGTGAGAAGAACCTCCTGCTCCCTGTGGTCCTAGTGGTCCTAGAGGTCCTGTGCTCCCGGCCTTCATTGCTGTGGCCAAGTCAGCTGTCCTTAAGGAAACCAAAGGTGAAGGAAACGTTATTTCCCTTTCTGCCATTCATATTTTCCATTATGCAGTTCATCTGCACCGTTATACATGTAGGTCTACCAGCTGTACTCTGAGTCTGCGGTCTGAGAGCTGCCTTTAAGTGCATAACACCAAGGCTTTGTTATTGCACATTGTTTTCCAATGCAGAGAAACAGCAGCGCTTATTTAACAAATTTAACACACAATGGCGAACAACAACTGGAATACTTGATGTAGATTAAACAAACAGTAACTCGCATGTATTTTAATGAAAACAAAAACATCTCTGCAGCCAAAGCTGACAGTTATGCTGGATGGTGGTTTGTAATGCAGATGGAACAATGGTTCACACCTGCAACTGATTTCTATACTTCTGTTCGGCCGCAAGACAGTCTAAGCTCATCGGTTCAGTTACATACTTTACCATGCTTTTAGAATGATCTAACTATTAACAAGAACATTTGACACTTCAAAATATAAGAAAATAGCAGCTATATTAAGTGTTGTTCAATATCTGAATATTTAAATTATTTCAGTAATTCAATTCAAAAAGTGTAACTCAAATATTGCATTAATTGACCACTTCATATTACATCTAAAATGTTTATGTGTGTTAATTTTAATTTTGAAAATTCAAAATGCATTTTCATGGAAACAACCTAAAAGCTGCCATAACCAATAAATAAATAAATAGCCCAGATCTCAACCTCCAGTGGAACTTATATTATAGTGCATTAATATTGTCTATACATATAGATTACTTTCTGATTATTTCTATTTTGTGTTTTCTTGTATCACTTCCCCTAGAGGTCGCTGTAAAACAAGAAATGAGGCATAAGTGTTGTGTGGCCTGTACGCTCATTTCATTTTATTTGCTACAAATAAAAGTATCTGAAACGTGTAGTTTCATTACCTCCATTGTGTTTGTTTCTCCGTTCCGTCCCTCACAGCTGCCGGGTTTGTTCTGGTAATTCAAATAGTTCTGAGCGGAAACTCCGTGCTGCTGTCTATTGTTGTGGTTTTCCCATCTGGCAACACCCGGGCTTTTAGACACCTTTCTGTGAGTCCTGTACTTCATTTTAGGAAACGTGTGTGAGCCGCTGTCTGCGGACCCCCAGCTCAGATCAGACCACAGGGGCTCGGTCTGTGTGGCTTGGCTGGTGGTGGCCCTCTGCAGGCGCACAGATATCCTTTGAGCTGAGCCGGTCATCAGGGTGATGGACTGGGGATCCGGAGCTGGACCTACCGGGGCAACAGCTGGGAACTCAAATACATCGTCTTCGTCTGGAGAAGGGAACACAACGGGAAATATGTGAATTAGTTCTTGCCAAATAAAAGCAAGCCATGAGGATCAGTGGATGGCTAAAAGGAACACATAAAACGTAATAAATAAAACGCTCTGGGCAAAAACAATGTACAGCAACAGCTTGCCACACATCTTTAAATTGATAATGAACAATGACACTGTCCAAATCTGCACAGCTTAAGATGTTGTAAATATGTTGTATAGTGTTGAAATTGTTAATTTGCGATGCAAAATCTGTACTTCATGTTCAAATGCAGTGTTTTATTTGCATAAAATCTCTAAAATCTCATTTTGCTTTTTGTTTTTTCTTGATTTCAAACTGTTTTAATAGTGGTTTAGTATCAAGTATAATGTAAAATAATGCCAGATATTGAAAGTTCTAAATATTCTGGGAAAATGTGCTGAAGCACTTGGCCATAGGACTTTTTCTTCCTACTTTCTAGTGAAAAACAAGTTAAAAAGATGCCAGGCGGACATTTGAGAGACAGGCCTAAAAGGGTTAAAGGAAGAGTCCTAGTTCTGCATTACATTCCCCATTGTTACATTTCATACATTGCACTTTGTTTACTTTCCTTTTAGAGAATCTGGTGCCATTATAGATTTTTTTTTTGTTAAATATTCTTGATAATATTTGTCGTGTTTGGTGTTGCAACTATAACAAACATACTTTTGCATGAAATAAGCATGTTTATTGAAAGGCAATAAACAACTATTTGAGATGCTTTACATCTGAAAGAAAAATAAATGTTTATCATGCAAATGATAAAAAGTAGATAATGTCTCAGCTTTACAAAGAGAAATAGATTTACCAGTTGCACATTAAATTTGAACAGTAACTGAACAAAAATAACAGAGAAATGGTTTTACCACAGTGTTTCTACTTCTACTGACCTAAAGTCCAGTACCTCAGTATTCAGTAACTTAATATTGAATAAGCTGTTACTAAGGACTGGGAGTGCACCGACTGCAGTTTTCATGCTGATTAATTCTGATACTGATTTTTTTTTCGTCTGAAATGTTGCTGAATATAGCAAGGAAGTCGTTGAGTTGGTAACAGAGTGGGGCAGAGGGGTGATTATTGGCAACTGCAAACATGCATACATGACCTGTTGGGTGGAGCTAAAGGTCAAATCTCTCTCATGGCAGAGCAAAAGAGGACAGTGGCTCATTTTTAGACCTTCACAGATAAGATAAGACCAGTAGATAATATTGGCTTCACATGCGAGTATGTGAAGCCATACACATCATGCAAAATTAAGAACAATGGGGCTGATTTATCAGTGTACCACTACTACAGACTCACATTAAGTAACTCTTGTGAAAAGGCTAACTCATGACAACATTCAGCCAAATGTTGATAACACCAGAATATTGCTTATGTATCTGAAATATAGTATCTGAAAACAACCTTTACAGGTGGGCAGAGTTGGGCTGTTGGGCAGAGAGCTGTGGGTCAGCCTGGCTGGAGAGCCACTGCTTAGAGAGCCTGAGCGAATCAGCTTCCTGCAGGCCAGAACCAGCAGTTCCCGACATTGTTTATGACAGTTAACCCCACAGTCTGCAAGGCAAACACATTTATTGGCTCAAATAATCCCTGCAGTATTCAAGCAGCATCAATAATAATAATAATAATAATAATAATAATAATAATAATAATAATAGCTACTGCTAATAAATGTGGTGTCAAAAAAAGAGAGAGGAGATGCAAACAAGTGAATTTATATCCATGAAAGTCACTCTCAGAATAAAGCAGCAGACACACCTTTGCACTTGTATCCCTGTTTGATGATTCCCCAGAGCTGCACATGTGGAAGGAGAAGATGAAAATGTTACATAATGGACAGAGAAAACAGTCACAGCAGTCTACTGGGTTTCATGCCAACTGTCGGGAGCCCAGAACAGGTGTTAGAAAACACAAGTGGACTGACAAGCTGCTTAGGACAAACAGGCCACCGGGGGCCCAGAAGAACACCTCATTTCTTACAAAAAGTGTGGTACTCACAATTTGTAGCTGCATTTCTCAAGAATGAGGTGACTTTCTTTTGGTCATTTGTGAAGAAAATGTCAAATTCTCTAATTTAGGATCCAAAGAACTCACAAATATGCAAAACTGTTCTCATAACGTGATAGATTCCATCCATCCATCCTCAAACCTGGGTTAATAAGATGATCAGTCTTCATCTCCACAATTTTTGCCCTTATTACAGAAGCATTGATGAGCAGTGCTCCAGTGTTATCCTGTGCATGTAATCCGTCTGCCACCTACTGGACACTAGAGGTCCTGCTTATGCCCTCTGGTGGTTTACACTTCCCTTCACGCAATCAATGTCTGTGAACAAACACTGCTGGAATCGGGACTTATAAGAGAATCTACCGGTCACTTCAACAGGCTTCTCACCTGCTCCACCTTTTTTGCATTTTTATAAGTTGTCAATTGTTTATATATATATATACCCGGTTTTCTGTAATTTAGTAATTCCAAAGTAAAAGATGACATTATATTTTACTACATTCAGCATGTTTGGCATCAATCAACATAATTCACTTCTGACACATCCAGCAACTGTTGAAATACGTACAAATCCGGCACAATGTTCACAGAAGGTTGGCTTCAGATAAGTCATCTCCTGAAAGTTGTGAATGAATCCTGGTCCCATCTTACATTGGAGCAGAGGGTTGGCCCGGAGGAAATACGCGACCATCTCATCCTTGCTGATCAATCCGTCTCTGAGGAAGACATCCAGAG
Organism: Poecilia latipinna; assembly: GCF_001443285.1. Lineage (NCBI taxonomy): Eukaryota > Metazoa > Chordata > Actinopteri > Cyprinodontiformes > Poeciliidae > Poecilia > Poecilia latipinna. The sequence continues at coordinate 131,052 of NW_015114318.1, read as the reverse complement.
GAAGACAAGGAGGAGGAAACAGGAGCATCAGCTCAGCTGGAGATCTTTTAGTCATGGACAAAGTTTACGGCAGTGATGCAAATGTGCACAGCTTTTTATTTGATAAATATTCATTGTTTTCGGAGCAGGGAGTCTTTTTTTTCTGCTTGCTTCTTTTTCCTGCTTTAGATCAATGCAGAGTTATCTGATTTTTGTTTTACACTGAAAGAAAATGCATGAATCAATAGAATCTAACATGATTACTGCAATTCATGAAGTTTATGAAATGTATAAGGGATTCTTTTCCCCATGAACTCTAATATTCAGTTCGGTTGCTTTCCCATAGATTTAGAAATGTATCTGAAAAGGACATTCCAGTACTTTAGCTACCTTTCTCAAAATTATGTTTTTGTTTTGGAAAATCCACTCTTGTTCATCAAGAATGTCTCAGTACATTTATCCAATAATTTTCCTTCATTAATAAACGGTCAGCTGGGCTGTAAGGCCGTTGGAACATCATGCAGCTGACCACAGTTCATGATGTTCCAACCTGCTTCACTTTTGGCTTGGTGTTTTAATGACCTCCAATGTTCAGGTTTGGCCTTACCAAATCTGAACTACAACTTTTCCACATGATTTGCAAGCCTGACATTGACATAAGCAAACATCCTGTTAGTTCATGCTGATGTTAAACTTACACAAGTAAACCATAGATTAATCATCACAAGTTTTCCACAATCCACCAAATCATTCCTAAATTAGGGAAATGGATTTGCTATGACAGAAGACAGATGTGTCAAAGTTGTTTTTCACACTCACTGATCTTTATCCAAAACGCAGAATGAGTCCAGAAATGGGAAATTAGCTGCAATACTCTCAAAGTCTTCTTGTGATATATAGCCATCATGGTCATGGTCATAATTCCTGAAAACAGACTATGAAAAGGAAAACAAGTAATTAATATCATATGACATCGTGTAACATCATGCAATGTCAATTATCTTTGTTTTTGTTTGAAGGCATTATTAAAAACTGGAACTGACCTCTACTAGTTTGCGAATGTGTTTACTGACCACAGAAGGATCTGGTTTGGTGGTAACCCCAGAGGCCCAGTCCAGTGGGGCCAAAGGTTTATTGGGAGTAGTTGGAGATGTAGGCTGAGAAGACAGAGTCAGTATAATTTCATTCAACTCATAATATTTATTTATAAGTTTATTTTCCACTCATATTTTGACAATCTATCTGTGGTTATGATTCCAAGACTTTGAGAGTGGAAAACCCTCTTGCCTGGGGTGTTAATATCCGGCCCTCAAGCACCAGTGTTG
>NW_015114318.1:86337-124052 GCF_001443285.1 Poecilia latipinna | reverse complement strand
TATATATATATATATAATTTTTTTTTTTTAACACACCAAAATAAAATTCATAGCAGGAAGGATGACAGCATGCGGAGGAGGAAATTAACCATTTGATTCTGGTATGTTGGACCAGGGACACATCTAAAGGTTTCAGGCGACTAGCCCTTGAGGACTTGGAGTTTGACAACCACTAATCTATAACTCCATTCTGAAATTTTCTAAAAGATTCAAGTTCTCTTGTGCTCCAAAATGCTAATATGAGTTAGTCATAAAACATATTGGTAAAATTAAAGGTTGCCAATAACATAAATATGAGAAAGCTCACAGACTGAACAGGGGAGTTACATGTCAATGCATGTTGACAATAGACCATAGATGATCAGGAAGAACTGTTTGAATATCATATGGAAATAAAACCTTTGGCAGCTGTTCACTGTGAGCTGGCTCATTTCACCATAACACCCACAGATTTTTACCAGCATATAGTGTGTTTAATTCAGAATCATAGCTTTGAATAGAACTTTACCTGCGATTTTGGGTTACGTGGTTCCCTTACCAACGATAGCTCATAAATCTCATCTTCTGTGTAATAAAGGTCAAGAGAAAGCTGAAAAATATGAGCGTTCAGGTAAAAGTCATAAAACAATCATAATGATGACCAAACCCTAACGCAGAAGCTTAGTGAAATATAAACAGAGCTGATAGATATTTGACACATCATGATGCTTTTTGAGACCAACTATAATTTCTGGTGTTGGATTCCATTTCTAAAGTCAATCATCTCAAATGAAGCTTACTGTGAAACCTATATTCTCTATGTGCTATATAAAATTTGAGGCATGAAGCAAATAGCTGCCCTCACCGTCAGAAGGTAAACGAGGTCCATGTTGGGCTCCACTTGGGATACCACACTCTGTAGTGACACCAGCTCATTGAACGTCATGTACAGCTGATGCATCTTCACCATGTTCACCATGGTGCCGTCACCGACCCAGTCAGGAAAGACGACGTGCACCGCGATCAGATCCTTCAGGTGAATGCCCAGGATGGGGATTTTAAACCCTCTGCATTCATTGAAGGCCTTTCTGTAGTTGGAGTAGTTGTTGTTGGAAGAGACCAGCTCTGTCATCTCGCTCCAAATCTGGGACAGTGATAGGAAAACAGCATCATGTAATGAATAAGTCACAGTCGTTTTTGTGGCAGCTCATGTGACATAGATGGGTAAATAGATAGACCAGTTTCAGAGGCTAATAGGGGCTCAAATGTTCTTATATTGATGTAAGCAAAGAAATCAGTGTGAGGAATAGCATAGCCTGGCCCATGTTCAGTACCTTCAGAACTTCTGGCGCCAGGTAAGCATGAGTTTCTTTTAGTCGAGAAATCGAGCTGTGGCTCAGACCTCCCACCACCGCCATCAGAGTGTTGAAGTTCTGAAGATGCAGCAGTTTCTGAGAAAACAGAGGGGAGTGGTAAGATGTTAGGCTTTAACATCGTTCATCAGAGATCAGACAGTGCCATGGTCTGTAATAAAACTCTGAAAAAGATATGCTGCTCATCTGCTTCCTTTAGCCCAAAGTCACATGTTGACTTGAGTTGTGTTGGTGTGGCAGAGATTCTGTTGGTTGTTTTGTTATGACACATTTATCGTCATCAACCAAGTTGGCTGGAAATGTTTGTCAGTGACAGCTGGTTTATTATAGTGACAGAAGACTTTTATTAGCTACATAAGCTTCACGGTGCATTCAGGCACAGTTTGTAAATAATTTCCCCTTCATTAAACATGACTTCATTCCCTTTGGGCTCTTTTCAAGACAAAAAGAATAAATGAAATTATGAAAAATGCCAAGATTATCAGTTTCTTACTTATATAAAACGTGCTAAATAATATAATCACGTCATCAGAAATCATCGCCACATTATGCAGTAGTTTGTTGCTACTTGGAACATGTTTTTATTCTTGCATTCCAGCGTCTCTGGATATAATCTTAATCTGTTTATGTTGCAAGATTTTGAATAAACAGACAGAAAATCAGCAGCTATTCTTTCTTGTTTTTGAAACAGGTGTTAAATACAGTTTGTACATGTGAATAGCCTATTTCAGGAGTTACCTGAGCCACATGGATGTATTTGGCGATGACCTCTGCTCGGGTCTGAGGTGTGAGTTTGCTGAGCACCATCAGCTGGACCCACTGTGAGATGCCGTTGAAGAGAGCGATGGAGCGCTCCAGAGTCGGATTTTCCACAAGACAGCCATGGATCACATAGCTCTGATAGTCAGTGAACTGAGGAGAAACGAGAATTATTACCAAGATTCATTTATACAAATCATTAGAAGCCATGCAATGTAACTTAACTCTGTGTGGATTTTAATATTACAGTCAGTTAAATGAAAGATAAAACTAACTGCTTATAAGCAAAAACTGAAATCTTAGTAACGGCATCTCACAGTGGGTCCAGCTGATGGTGCTCAGCAATGTACGGGTCAACAAAAGGTCATTTATTTTCTTGAAATCTAGACAACATTTATTTGATGTAGCAACAATGATTAATTAGACATTAAAAATAAAGTGAGAGGATTTGATTGTAATTTTTTTAATTACAATTCTATATTTGGAAAAAGTTTTTATGTGTGATCTGGACTGTTCCGACTTCCTGTTCAGGCACATAAGGAGTTACCTGAGCCACATGGATGTATTTGGCGATGAAATAAAGACTTGAAAACTACAGTACTGTACACCTATAAGTGGATTACTCTCTAAAGCAGCAGTCTTCTCTCATCACTATTACATTTCAACTGAAAACACTCCAGTGTTATTCTAGATTGTCTCAGTTTTCTCACTTTAAATTCACTAAATCCAGATACTTCCATTATTGTGGACATCATTTGTAATCAGTCAGGCTGAGGGAAAATGATTAGTTTCCCATGAGAACATCCAGCCATTGTAGCAGGTGAGCAACTTCCCATGATGTTGCACATGTTGACTAACGTCCTCTTCATACAAGGTTTATATCTGAACTACAGTTGGTTTCTAATGCCACAGATGATAACGTTTTGCCAAATGCAGAATCATTCTATGAATTATATGAGTTTCTTGAAAATAACGTTAAATACATTTATCATTAAGCCCACATCAAAAATGTTTTAAAATGTTTTTTTATTGGTCTCATTTAACATTCTAATCATAAATGTCATGTTTTTATTAGGTGTTATCTGAAAACCAATCAACAGAAAATAAAGGCTTGAAAACTTCAGTCTGTGTGAAATGTGTTTCACTGAGTGAACCGAGTTACTGAGAAAACTTTTCAATGATTTATTCAGTATGACTGTATAAAGAGATCTCTGTGCGTCAACCATCAGTTTCAGAGGATTCAAGTAAGGTTGACAGGTTGACCCACCGATATCCTCCTGATAGACTTGAACTCCAGGAAGGTGAGATGCTCTGCCAGCTCCACAGGCTCCAAGTGGTCAAACAGCAGTGATGCTTTCCCTTTCTTGGCTTGTTTCTTCCTCTGGGTCAACTTCCGCATCCAATCATATGACGGTCTGTAAGGAGATCAGGTCAGAAACAGTAAGCTGGCAGACTGAACCCAGTCAAATCAGCAGGAAGGTTCTGTTCAGGGGTGTTTAAGACGATGTTTACAGCCAAAAAAAAAAAAAGTAGAGAACAATCAACAAAACAAATCATTTATTTTATTTTCTTTACAGAAATCTTCACTGTTATTAATACATTGTGATATTTTTTATGTACATTTGAATTTACTGTTAGTGGTGTTGAGTAGCTCAAATCTTGAATATCGAAGCAGTGTAAATGTGCTTTGTGTTATTTGGACAAAAATCAAGGCTGATGAACAAACGTGATTAGATTGATGACTGTTGTTACAGCCAACACAGTTTTAACCAATTTTGATGTAAACTAAAAATATAAAAGCTGAATAAATAGTTGTCCAGTTACTTTCTAATAATGTAAATAAAACTCAGTGTTCTTTTCTGCCAGTCATGTTTTTTTTTTTTAAAGAATTATTAATTTAGTCTCATAAAAGAGTCAGTTCTGGTTGCAAAATCAATCATATTTGCTAATAACAATGTATTTGTCCTGATTCTCTGCATTTGACATACATAGAAAGTACATAAATTCATGAATATAGATTATAAGGTCCAATGTGTGCTAATGGCTTAACAGGACTGAAAACATAAAAACTGTAACTGTTTCTTTCTCCAGCTTTCACTCTGTTTTATATGCAGAACTGAACTTAAGGATGTGCACATCTTTAAGCTTTAGATGTCAGATTCAAACTTCAGTGGGCTTTCTATGTGTTGTTTTTCTACTTTGTACTTGGAAATTCCAAACTACCGTACTCAGCAGAAATTTCATTCAAGTAAAATAGTAATATCACAAATATAAAAGTAACAGAGAAGGAAATGTGATTGTTTTAATTCTTATTCTTGGCAAGACATCTTAAATCATTGAAAAGTCTGTTCATACCTCATAAATACATTAATACAAATTTCTAAAGACAACTCATAAGAGGGTTAGTTAACCTTTTTTTTACCAGGCAAAAAAACAATTTCTTATTGATGTTAGCCTGAAAGTACTAAAATACACTAGTTTTAGCACCAGATGTTGGGAATGTGGGTCACATCAGTGAAAACTGAATCCACCCATGCAATGCAAGACAGTTTTTTGGTAGAGGCGGTGTGATGGTGTGGGACGGAGTTTTCCTTTCTATGAAAACAAGGTTTACTGTCAAGATGAAGATGAAATTCTGAAACCAGCGTCAATCTCACATTTGCTCTCTTTAAGACCGAACTCTATCCCACAAAATGCCAATGTTTGCCTCGACAGAGCGGAGTTTGACTGAAAATTGTAATAAGAGAAGAAGATTAGAGGTCCTGCGAACAGTTCAGGCTTCAGCCCCACTGAACACTTGTGAGACATTGTGCTGTTCATATAAGAATGACGAACATAACTATATTGGGTAACACAACAAATCCTGGGTGAAGAATCAGATGCCTTTCCTCGGCAGTGTGTGATCAATCCGATAAGAATCATAATCATAACAATTCTCCTAATGAAACCACCCAGTCCAAGAAAAAAGACTAGAGAATCGTTAGTAACAGAATGAGCTGCTGTTCATACAGTCATACTTTCTCATCCAAAATATGCATCGGAGCATTTCATCTGTAATGAGATCTATTGTCAAGAAGCTACAATCAATCATTTTAGTTTCTACAGCGGTCTCTCTTTCTCACTGTTTATTCAATGTCACATGCTGTTTTTATTTTAATTATGTAAAGCACTTTGAAATGCCTTGCTGCTGAAATGTGCTATACAAATAAAATTTGATTGATTGATTGATTGAGTGTGTGTGCGTGAGTGTGTGTGCGTGTGCACGTGTGTGTGCGTGTGTGTTTGTTGTCTTACATGGCTGAGATGTCGATGAGTTTAAAATGCTCCTCACAACCAAGCTGAGCGGCCACCTCCCTGAACTCCTCTGTGATCTGGATCAGTCCCAAATCCAGGTTGAATTCTGCGGGGAAGGTCACTATCCAGAACCTACATGTGCACATTCACATTACCAGGTGTTAAGGTGCAGAAAGGCCCCGGCTGAACGTGTGCTGGAACTGCCCTCATCCAATGAGTTTCAAATTAGTTCAATGAGTTCTTCTAAAACCCTGGAGGCCTCTGACTTCATTTAAAGTTACAACATTAATCATTAAGAAATGTTGCAAAACACAAACATTGAGAGAGACTTTAAGTCTTAAAAATACAAAGTGTGGAAACATAATTAGGTGAAGTTAAACTTAAGTAATTAAAGACAATTTTGAATTGGACAACATTGTTTCCTGGGAGTCTGAAATGTGTTTATTTCTTTACCTCATGAAATAGCAAATCTTCAGCCTGGTCATCCTGCAGCTGTCTTCTTTGCCATCACGGTACGTAGACTTTGGTTAAGGACTTTATGATATAAATAGATAAACTAAAAGGAAGCTGGTTGCAGGTTCACAGATTGGTCATTGGTACAAAATTGTAATCTTATTAAACTCAACTACATATAACATGTCAATGTGCATTGACGCCCACCAGTGTGTTGGTCCTAAAAGCAAACTCTTTCTGGGCAGTTGTATGGAAAAACATCCTTTATAAAGATAATTTATGTTAATATTTGAAGAAAAATAAAATGCATAAGGACTTTTGTTTTGCCAGATGGGATATATCATTAGTAGTTTTCCTGCCAGCTCAGTGGATGTAACATACCAGCGATGCATTAGCAGCAGGGTACGAGGGAGCAGGTTGGCATGGAGATCACCGTTATCATCTGTGAAGAGAAAGAAGTCCCAGAATAGCATAAAATGTAAACTACCATGAAATAATGACAACGCTAACAGCCCATCACAAAACGTCAGTTCTTCACATCAACTAAGATGTTGTGCGTCTCTCACCGAATGCGTGAATGCATTCAACTAGCAGCGCATCGAGAGAAGCCGCCTTGCCCAGAGTGGAGGATCCCATAGTTCCACAGTGGTGGGAACGCAGAGTTCAGCTTGTTCTGCCTTTCAGGGCTTCCCTGGCAACAGCAGATAGACGGCAAACCCTAGAAGTTGAGGAGAAAACAAGGATCACCGTGTCAACAGAAAACCTCTTTGGAAGCACAACTGAAAATGTCTACAACACTTAGTGGTAAATGACAGAATAATCTACCAGAAATATATTCAACTGCTACTTCTAATTCAGTGGTGCCCAAAGTCGGTCCTGGAGGGCCAGTATCCTGAATGTTTTAATTCCTCCCTGGTGGTAGTAACAACCTTCTCAGCTTGTCAATATTTTCATTAGGCCATCTAATGAGCCATCATTTGATCCAGGTGTGTTAAACCAGGGAGAGAACTAAACCATGCAGGATGCCGGCCCTCGAGGACCGACTTTGGGCACCATTGTTCTAGACAACATGCTGACCCCTTTCCTCACCCTGCTGTATTTACACCCTGTTATTTATCTGCATGTGTTGATGCAGATAAACACATGCAGACACAACATATGTTCTCTCTGTTTTTCCTGTGTTGTGGAAAGTACACACCTGACCGGGCCTCTGTGTTTGCCACTGTTTCTCTATCCCGACCCAGTCAAGGCTTTTACTTTAGAATCTACTGACTCTTACCTAATGTTATAATGACTTATAATGGATGGACTTGGCTGCATGATTTTAAATCTGAATGTAGTTAATTTCTCAACTGAATTTTTGTGGCCCCAGACAGCATTCTAAGAGCACTACATGCAGTCTCTTTGATTTATTTAACACAAAACGCAGAAGAGAGCAGGTATAAAATTGGACGATCTAGCCTTTAGATATATTGTCTGGTCACCTAGCAACCATGAGCCTACTCAGGTTCAATTGGTCAGTCTATTTGTGTGAAAATGTGATTGGATGACTAGAATATTTTTGTGTCCATTTTTTTTATTACAACGGTTTGATTCCCTCTTGTTTTGTCAGTAGTTCAGCTGTTGCTGGTGTCTTTGGATTTTCAGATTTCTGTGGTTGGTTTTGAGAATTTTACACAAAATGTACATATTTTTTATCTTCAACATCTTGAAGCTGTTGAATCACCTTTCCCGATGTTTCCATCCAATTCTCATAAGAATTTTAAGCTAACTTTAGAAAATCCACAAAACATGAAACACCACTCCCATCTCATCCTGTAGTGCCTCTCGCCAGCCTTCCCTCCATGCTGAATGTTTGGGCTTTGTCATTTTTCAGAGTGTCATGCTTCTGGTCTGCACAAACCCACCAGTGGATGGAAAGGTTTGTCAAGTTACGTCTTATTAGGCAAATGTGTTTCCATCTCACCTTTTGGAAACATCAAAAACCACCTGAAGTGAATGCAAAAACATTTTTGCAAAATTCACAAAGATTTTTTTAATTTTTATTTTGCTATCTCCATCAATATTTTCCAATGCAAGGCTTCAAAAACATGCATTAAAAATGTTGATTGCAGCTACTGCTGACTAGACAAACACACAATCTAACTTAAAATTTAGATAACAGTTATTCAAACACTTGGAGGCGCTCAAAAGTATTGAACTTTAATCCACCAAACAGTCCGGTGATCCTTTGATATACTAGACAACACGGTGATGTGACCGAACAGAGACATGACTAAACATCACCGGTTACACACATGCTTTCTAAATATCACAGCACACATGTCCTTCGCTCATGTTCAAACCCCGATACGACAAAACACATGACAGGTGAGATTCATTGTTCAAACTCTGACTAAAATCCTGTTGTTTTAAACCATGTTCCGGCAGATGGTGCTTCACATGCAGCGATTAATAAACAAAGTGCACTGGGAAACCAGAGAGCTTTGTCACTCAATCTGTGAAAATAACCAGATATAGTGATGGCAAGAAAAGCTCAGAAGGTCCTTAATGTAAAAACTGCACAATCTGATAAGCTTAACCACCATTTTTACCTTCAAATGAATGTACTGAATGAATTAATCAATCCAATTTCAAATCACAAAGTTGTGCACTTAAAAACATTCATAGTTGTTATTGTTTAAGGATGAGGCAGCCTTGATAAAAACACCTGTCCTGATTTCTGTTATTTTTGTATATAAAATATATATATATTTGAGTAACGCAAGTAATTTAAATATGACTGAATATACGCAAATAAATAAAACAAGCATACACATGCAAATATGTTAATTGTTAATTATAAATATGTTATGTAGAATTTACAAGTATGTTAATCTATGTTAACATATTATAGATTAATATATTAATATGTTAATCTATAATTAGTCTAAACTATTCAGCAGTTCCTCATGTAAGGAGGATGAGAATCTGTCTCGACACAGTAGACCCACCTTACTAGACCTTAAGGTGACGACACAACTTGGCCTAAGCTGTAGGGAAACACGCAAAAAGAGACTAAAAAAAACGTGAAACATCTGAAACAGGATCTGAGAAGTGCAAATATCCATTAGTTGATTATCTACTGTTTGCATCTTGAAGACTAAACAATATTGTTATCTTTCATATTTCATTGGGTATTTTGTTGACAGCCATTGAGTCAAGTCATTTCTAATATTGATTTATAATTTATATATCAATGAAACCCATTGTGTCTATATGTTATAAAGATTTTTAGCTTCTTTTCTTAGGTATTCACTTATTTTTAATGTCTCTTCAGACGTACCGGACAGGCTTTGATGTTACTGTTTTATTCATCTCCGAAAAATAGAGTTGCATCAAAACCACTAACATCACCATTCTTAACCAGGCCTTGGTGGATTTACTGGTCCCTACTGGACAGAATATGTACATCGAATTAAAAGGCACAACCTTTTATTTTTCACTGTCTGAAATTAAATCAGACCAAAGTTCTCCTGTTAAAAATCAGCTAGAATTATGTAGAATATACCGGATATTTATTTGTTAATATCTTTCTGAAAGGACCAGAACTCCAGCTCACTATGGTGACAGTCTTGTGAAAGGAAACCCAAAAGGTTTGACCCAAATCATACAGCTAAAAGGCAATGCTACCAGTTCCTGACAAAGTTTACTGTATGTACATTTTTTGACTTTGAAGATATGATCAAATAAACTTTCGAACAATCTCACACTCAATATCCTGGCATTTAGCAAATATAAATCACTTTGGCAAATGGAGCTGTCCTAAAACAAGAGATGTTTTGTCTAATTTAACTTCATATAGTGAGAAAAAAGATATATGTCTTATTTTATATTTTATGTGAACTTTTGGTTTCAAAATGGCAATAAAATGGACCTATTTTCCAGCTGCAGTGATGTGAGATCACATAGGTTGTGCACTGGAGCTACATGTTGGCCATGATTCATCCTTGTATTCTTTGGGATCTATTTGGATCTGCAAAAACATGTTTACTGAGTGTTTTTTATATAGATGATCATTAAAGTAGGGCTTTTCAATTTATGCTTGAACTGGATGTGAGGAAAGCAATCCAGACAAACAAACCATCCATTCAGACTAACACCGGCCTCGTACTGGATATGGATTTTCAAAAGCATTGGAAGTGACTTTCTTCAGTAAAATGTTAACTTGAGTTAAAAATGAACCCAGCCGGAAATATATATATTGTCTAATGCAGCGATTAGAATAAAGGAGCAGCTCTGTGTGGTCGAACACAGTGTGACACAGACACACAATCAACAAAGAGACTATTTTAACAGCATTCTCTTTCATTTCCCCTGTTGCGAACGTCACACACTCAGCGCAACTTTTCCAACATTAATGCATTTCATATTGTGTTGCTGCTGACTCCTGCCTCCAGCATGATGTGGTGACATTACTTGGTCTGTTTCTGCCCTGACAGAGGGTCACCGTGTGTCTCCCTCTGGTTCCTCTGGCTCAGCTGCATCACTTAATGCCCAGTGGCAAGCATGAAATGAACATCTCCTATTACTGGTTCTCAGGTTAACACAAATAAACTCACATCCACTGTTCTATTCTATAAACATGATGTTCTGATGCTTGCACCCCACTGTAAAGCTACAAGCAGAAGCTTAAAGTCAAATCATCTTAAAACTTCCACTAAACTCTGTTGAGGCATTAAAGAATACAGCAACGGTCATCGTTCAAAGCTTCAGAGTCAAGTCTTACCTGTTAAACCGTCACGTTTACGCAAACGTCCAGGCTAAGGATCAGTCCTGTTAGTGATACATCCAGCTCTGCTGCATGCTGCAGGCTGCTGCTGGCTGATGAGCACAAAGAGCCTCCCATGGTGGAGCTACTCCACTGTATGACCTCCTCCGCCACCTCCTCCTCCTCTTGTTGGTAAGCACAGCAGCCTGGAGCAGCAGCAGTTTTCCATGTGATCTTGCATGCACACAAAGAGAGCCACGGAAAGAGAGCAAAGTTGTGTTTCTTATAATATCAGACACTTTAACTCATTGTGCTGGTCCTAGTTTGAGATTTAAGAGGACAGGATAGATCTAAACGTGTACTGTTGTTTCCTCTGTGCCCTCAGAGTTTTATCATTTTTTACTTCGAGACGCAACCTTTAGTACTGGATCATAAGTTGTGTCACAGGATGATCTCAAGGAGACATTTTGCTATTGCTGACAGTCGCCTCACTGGCCTAACATTTCCATTACATGACCCGCCCAGCGGTGCTCCTAGCCTGTTGGGTGCCCTGGGCGAACCACCTTTCTATCATTAAAAACTGTTTATAGATCAGGTTATGACTCTTTATCTAACATCCACACAGTTTAACTACATTTTCAGGGAACATTTCTGAGTGTTTGGTTGACCACTAACCTGTAGAAATACAGGAAAAGCGCAGCAGCAATGAATACAATGTGTGTCATTTGTCATCCAGTTTGTGTCTGACATGAGGGGAGCGTTTATCAAGCCTTTCCTCCAAGCATTTAAAATAAGGAGTAAAATCAATCAGAAATAACCAAAAATGACCGCAATTTTGCTACACACAAAAAAGTGGTCACACAATTATTTTCAGTGTGCTACAATTAGGTACTGTTGACATTCAGATCCTCTGGGTGGGGAGGAGATGCTCATGCCACCCCCAACAAGATGTCACCCTGAGCGGTTGAATATGTCGCTCATATCAGAAACCCCAATGGATCCTCCTACAGGTTTTTATACAAATCAACATCATCAGTACAATCAGTCGGGAGGTTGTGGGGGGTTCCACAAGGCTTTATTCTTGGGCCACTCATTTTCTCTTTGTACCTTCTGCCACTGGAAGTTTTATTAAGGAAATATGGGATTCCAGTCTTATGCTGATGACTGTCAAATCTAATATCATTAAAGTGTTCATTGACTAAATTATATAGTTACTAATGTAAATGAGTGTCAGTCTTACAAAATCATTTTCTAGTTGGATACATTATCTAGTAGTACTTTTACTTGAATATATTTACAAATATGCTCATAGTCGATTTTGTTGCAGGCGATGCAAGGAGTGAGAAAAAACTGCAAAAGATGAGGCGTCAACAAAAAAATGTTCCCAGATGGAACCCAGCAAGATTCTTTGGCCAGTGGCTTTCAACAGTGTGAAAGATCATCTTGGTAATAAAAAGTACATGTAAGCTGCTTTGTTGTTGTGCAAGTATAAGCTGGAAGACAAGAAAATGGAAATTATTAAATGCAGAGGCACAAGATATTTTGGCCTCTGGCCTAAACATGTGAACCAGAGTGCGGAGTCAGAACGCATGAATAATTCAGAGAGTTTTTAACCATTTGGACATCATAGATTGTTATTTAAGAGGTCAGTGAAGACCAATGTCCTCACCAGGCAAAAGCGTTTTCGTCTAATAAAAGGTGTATTTCTCAGAGTACAACCACACCTGTTAACATCGATGCGCTAACGGCCTGAAGGCAAAGTGTCTGAGATTGTTGTTGATCAAGATCTTCTGAAAAATCATTTTTTAACCCAGATTTACAAACAAGTAAATGATAATGATAATTGTGTTTTGGTGGCTTTGCATACTCTTCCATTAGCTTCATCCTAATGTGACCAGAGAGCCTCAGCAGTGGGGGGCCTGTGGCCTGGTGCCACTCAGGGTCTATGCAGTACGATCAGGCATAGCAAGATTCAATCGTTTTCACACTTCTACAGCAGAGTGAAAAAAAAGTATTTCAATGCTTTAAATTTGAAAAAAAAAAAAAAAATATTTCATGACCAATACAGCTTGCACGATGAAAATGGCCATATTTCCGTCTTTTAATACAAAACACGGTAATTCACTTTGCTGATGTCAGCATGGATGATGGTTGAACTGAAGTGTGTATCAGGAGCGCAAAGGGGGAGAGGCGAAAGACCATTCCAGAGAATTAGGACACACTTTTCACTCGAACCCTTCGGTGTGAGCGTGCATTTGAAGGACCAGGGTGGCAGAGCGAGTATTGGGACGGGGCCATAGTGAAAACTTTGTGCCAACCTGTATTAAATTGTATTGATGCTGAAGGTAAACAGCAAGGTACCCCCATCTTAACCCTGACTATGTGCACACTGAGAAAGCTCAATGAATAATCAAACTGACTTTAAAGAAGTTAGGTTCAAGAAAGCAGATGGAACTGAGCTAAAATGTTATCTGTTTCCATTATAAATAACTTTCTTTATGTATCTGTTTAATTTGTCTCAGTTAGTTCATGATTACGTAGATTGAGCCTCTACAGGTTGGGAAATCAGGAAATGGGGACATAAGTGGAGGAGGGGTTGAGTTGATTAGGTGCAGAAAAGGATTGAGGTACAACTGAGACATCAGTGTGTCTCACATTTACAGGTAAAAACAAGCTGCAGTTGAACTCTGATGACCCATTCTCTGGGATCAAACTCAATAAAACAGACACAGGACAAAAAGTGACCAGCTGGCCAGACTTTGACAGACTCATATCATTAATTTATGCAAAACGTGCAGCAGTGTGACGCATATTCATAATAACAACATGTACAGTGTGTACTCTTCCTCTATCAGGCCTTTCATGCAACCACTTGACATTCTTCAGAGTGAGGACACATTGTTGTACATCGGCCAAATGGACCTGAAACACACTGATAGACTTCATTAATTGGACTGAAGCACCAGCTCTTCACTTCCACAAAGACGAGGATGCACATCAAGAACACGCTGTACTGCAGCTTCCTTCCTCAGCCGGTGGAACCACAGACTGATACAGCCATGTTTTCATGATGCGCTCTACATCTAGATCTTAATATTCTGAAAGAAAATAAATGGAATCTTCTACACGTAGACGGGTATAATTCCCAACACAAAAAGGATTGGTTTTGTGAAAAATAAATACAATGTTGACTTTGCTGTGAATTATGGGATCAGACGACTTACATAGATGAAGGGAAGATCTGTTTTCCTATGACTAAACTGAAATCCAGTTATCTGATCCACCAGCAGCAAAAAACATCAGACATTCTGCATATTTTCACCAACTCAAATCTGTTAATCAATTTTGGTAGCTAATGTCTAAGGGAAAAGTTCAGATGAACAGAGAAGGGGAACAACTCGCCCCAGCATCTCTTCACACCAACCATTTTGTTGGATTTTTTCAGGGGTGATGTTTTGCTTTCACCGGGGGTTTAGCTACATTTTGAAGGCTGTGTAATAAAACCAGAGGAGTCAACTGATATAAAGACCCAATGCTCTAAAAGTTGGTTTTGTAAAATTAATTCACTGACACAATCACATTTCTTTTCTTAATTCATCTTCACTTGCTCAACATTTAGAAATAATGATGTAGGAGCCATCCTCCTTTTGGAGAAAAAATCTGCATGTCTTTTTGGAATCAATGGTCAAAAAGAGTTTTCGGTGTTTAAAAAACAAAAACAACCGACTAATCTAAGAGAAGTCTCCAACAGACCCTCTCACATGTCATATTGTGTAACAAATGTCAAAAGACTCCAGTAAGAAGCCTGGTTCAGGTCATAGTTGGAACATGTGGGAAAGTGGAGTCCTGCTGCAGCCAGGGTGAGTTAATAATTAAAGGTGATAACACCAACAACTGCTGATGACTAAATGGAGAGCTTTTAGGCACAAATAGAGAGTGGAGTCGGATTACCATCAGTTTGCTCCATGCATGTGCACAACTAACAGGCCAATGAAGGAATTATTCTGATTAGTTGATGTAGTGGAGTTGGTGCTGTTCTTCCTAAATGCAGCACACTGGTCACAACATTGAGACGTTTTTGCTCTGATTTCAGTCGAGGCTTAAAAGTACACCAGTGTGTTACATGTCAGGCCACCGGTCAGTGTCCAGTTACTGTCCTGTTGGCTGCAAGTTGTTATCACTCCTGACTTGCCCTGGGCTAGAAACCCAGCCAGGAGCATTTTTGCATGCATGTTGCTTCAGTTTCCATTCCACTGTCTAAAAATATGGATACTCTCTCAAATGATCACTTAAAATTCCCCTGTGTGTATAGTTGTTTGTCCTGTGATAGAGCAGCAACCTGTCCAGCATGTACCTGCCTCTCCCTCCATGGCTGACAGAGATATTCACTTTTAAATCACATTTTCATCTTCTTTATGTTCTATGTCACGTCATTCTGGTATAAATATGTACCAGGCAGAAGAAGAAGTTCTGCAATGGACACACACAACCCCGATGCCACTGTGAGATTAAGCCTGGACTTACACAACGACCAAGAATAAAAAGATGTAAAGTCCAATTCAATCTAAATTGAACTGTGTCTGGTTAAAATGCCTGATAATGCAGTAAACATGCAGATTTGAACAAATCCAACATAAAAGACTAATTATAAACTATGGGGTTTTCTCAGTTGCAGACAAGCAGTCACTTTGACTGCAAGAGAAAACTCCAGGTAAGTAAATTCACAGCCAGGCAGACATTACTAATTGCGACTCATAATCATTGCAGAAGTTTTACACATGCACCTTACCTCACTTTATACCCAGGAACTATCCTCACAAGTCATAGATGCAGCCTTTCAAGATGTCCATGGGTAGACCAATTTCCTTTTTCTCTTCAGACCTACAACTTAAAAAGCAGAATCCAGTTAAATCTAGGAGACCTCTCCGGCCAGCATAGCTCCTCTCTTCAGATGGTCTCTCAGATTCTCTCATCTGAAGTCCTTTGTTTTGTTCAGCTACACGTACTGATGTTGTGTATTCAGCCAGCGCAGAGCCCTGTGTGTGAGCTTTGTTTGTCTAAATGACCACTAGACTTCCTTCAATTCTTTCCCAACTTAGTTTTCCTGCCTGAGTTAAGCCGGGCTAAATATAGTACTCACACAAGGCAACGTGAAAAAAAAAAGAAAAAAAAAAAGCTGTGCAGGAAATGTATCACAACACACTCGTGAGCATGTTCATCTTTGTTTTTTTGTGTCTTCCTGCAGCAGATTCCAAAAACAGTTCAGGAGAACGTTGTTCGGTGAATGCGACACAGTGTTGCAAGCGTTTGATTTGTTTTTGGATTTCTCTCAGAGTGATGACCGACAGCCAGGGTGGAGCCAGTCCATGTGAGCACTGCTGCATTGTTGTTGAGGGTCAACCCATCCTATATTCCACTCCAATGACGTTGTACACATTGTTTTGTCTCTGGGCTTCTAAAAAGGTCTGCCTAAACAAAAGCACTGACAGCACATCCTGCTGTCTGGCTGCACAAAAAGAATTCAGCTCCAGCTTTGATTGTTTCACACACATTCAGCTGGCACCACAGCCACCGTGCGGGAATCTGGAGTCTCATTTATGGAAATGTCTCACGGTGTTGGACATGGGGTTCAGGTTTGATTAGATGTTTACTGGAAGTGTGGTGAGACCGTGTTCCACAAAGACAATGGCTGGTGTTTTACTGACATCTCCTGAAATGTACTCATAATCAATATTTGAATTAAAATGAAAGAACAACCATGGTGAAATTAAGCTGTTGTTATAAACCCACTGACAAGAACCTAGATGGAGTGGTAGAAATCTGTGTGTGGACGTTTATGTGACGTATCAAAATAATTACAGCCTGGTAAAAGCCAGTCTCTTGTTCTATGCTTTGCTTTGATGAAGGCTATGAAGCCTGCACTGTAAACAACTATTCCCCACTGCAAAGAGAGAAGAACTGAGCCAAACTACATCTTTTGAAAGCAATAAAATGCTTTAAACATTTCTCTTGATCCGACTTTAATTGCTCAATATTTGGAAGTGTGACCATCATGGAAGGATTGGCTTTGTTCATTTCCTCCACTGCTATTAATAAAACTATAACTATTAGACTACATTTCTAAAACAGCTTAGAAAATCAATGCTGTCGTTCACAACTCCTCCTCCGGTTCTCTGGTTGAAATTCTACGGGAGGAGTTGAGCTCAATGGAAGAAATCCCAGATGAAGAACTGAAGGAAGATGAGAATTGAGCAGAACTGCGCCTGAAGGCAGTGGCTAGGCTAGAATAATTAGACCAAATGTATAATGGGTTTGGCAGTGCAGAGCACACCAGTAATTCCAGGTTAATAAGGTGTGCCAACTCTCTGGCTTTGATGCTGTGATGGTTCTGTGAGAAATAAGCTAAATGCAGAACACAGAAAGCTCCCCTGGACAGCACACATGAAAGCAATTCTTCTGTTTTTTAATTGTTTCATTTTTAATCTCGTCTGCAGTGGAAACATTGTGCACCTTTTCTTTAGAGGCAACATCAAGTGAAATGTAACATTTATACTGGTAGTATTGTTTTTTTCTCATTATGCCACATTAGCAATGCTGGGAATGTAAAGCGAGCATCCAGTCAGGTTTGTTACTTTGGGTTTTGCTGTTTGGTCTGTTGGTGCTGTTCCACACCAAACCTGGACCTAACATGTGATTAGTAACACTGTGACCTTTGACTCTGTTCAGCAAAAGCTGACTACAACTTGATGCTGTGCTACTCCCAAACCACCACTCACTGCTGTTCATGGAAAACAGAAATAGAGCAGAGAGCATGAGCAGATATTTTCTCAGAAGTATGACACCGAAAGAGAACAGAGTTACTTTCTAGATACATAATCAGAGAAAACACAGCACACAAAGTATTAACATTTAAAGGAAAAGTACAGAAAACAAGTTGTGTGTGAACGACTTACCTCATAAAAATCCAGGCAAACGAATGACTGTCAGCCATGCAGACTGAGATCCTGGTCCATCAGAGGATACGTGGGCTCACTCAGATAATGGCTAACAACAACAACAACAACAACAACAACAATAATAATAATAATAATAGTAGTAGTAGTAGTAGCTCAGATGCAAAATGAGCGAGCAAGTGAAACAGAGATACAGACTCAGTCTATGAATAGACTTTGAGTTTACTGGAAACATGGTCAGGGTTCAGGAGAGCCCAGCCAACATCTCTCAGTGACCGTCTTACTGAAACACACAGTCTGACTAAATCTGATTCTCAGCACAGAAACACATTCAGAACTTTATTCCTGCAAAACTAAAACACATAGTAGATACAAGTTTTGTTTGAAAGGCTCTGGCTAGTTGACCATGGACAACAGGTACTGGGGGTGTCGCACACACACACACACACACACACACACACACGCACACACGCACACACACCCACACACGCATGCGCACACGCACATTTGTGTGGCTATCTTTGTGGGAACTTTCCATTGACTTCCATTCATTTCTACAGTCTAAACCTTATCCTAACCCCATCCATAACATTCCAAACCCTATCCAAAACTCAATTCACACCTTAGTCCTAAATCTGACCCCTGACCCAAAAACAACGTTTCCCCTTTTGGGGACCAGGCTTCGGTCCCCACAGGGAGCAGTGGGTCCCCACAGCGTAGTATGTGTCAGGAAAATGGTCCCCACAAGGTATTACAAACAAACACACACACACAGCTCTAAGAGAAACTGAGGCTGACTGATGAATGTGGTTTACACATTAATGGACTTTTAATATAATGTGTAGACAATTTTATGTTTTCCTTTTAGTATTTGTAAGGTTAACATGTAAGTAAGTAGGTAGCTGAGTAATTTTGATGTATATGGCACTTTTCACTGATAGAAATCTTACAGTGTGTTCATTGCTCTCCTCAATGCTTACATCATCTGGACACTATCATGGAGCTGTGAAGTAAAAGTGGCAGTCTTACTTATTGTTCATTATAGGGATGGGCACCTTTATCTGGTCATGGGTCATTGGCATGTCTTGGTCTGCCTCCATCGTACCTACAGGTCCAGAGACATGCTGTGAGCTGCCATCTTGCTTCTCAAGACTTCTTCCTGACTGTTCCTCGTGTCCATGCTAAGCTAAATAAAATCTGGTGTTTTAGTATTCTGCTCCTTCTGCATGTCATAAACAACACATCACTTCAAATCTACAAGAGCTTGTTACCTCAGACATGTTTAATTCGCTTCTTAAAAACTTGGAAGTATTCACATCTTTCAGTCTTACCACATTATCCGTCCCGTTTTAATGGTTGGAGTGATTTTGTTGTTGTCAAATCTTTTACTACTGAAACTCTGTTTTTGTGCCGAGGCCCATCTTGATCAGAGCAACTTTTATTGAGCCAAAAGACACAAAAATGTCAGGGAAGAGTTTGCATGTCAGGGACAGGGACTGGATTTGTCCCGATAAAAAACCGTGGTAATATGAATTTTGCTAGAAAAACGAGTTGCAACAGATGTGGCAGAGACAAAACCACAGAGGCCAAGATGATGGGAGTCGGTAAGCCCTTTTCTTGGTTGATATAAAGAAACATGAAATTGAACAGTAATGTTTTTAGCTGCTTTTTAAATGAGTTTTGTCAAAGGGATGTCTCTTTTGGGGAATCTATAATTCAGTCATTCTTCCTGCAGAATTTTAAATAAGTCAGGGTCAAGGCTTATTCCTCAGAGGGACTGCAGCCACTGATTAGATGATAAACTGAATATTTAGTTTGGATCCAGGGTTACTTCAAAGATGCAATTCTACGTGCCCCCCAGGGGGAATGGGGAATATTTTTTCTCCATATATTTAAAACTAAGTTTGTGATTTGTGGAACCTTTATCTGATTTTTGACATAAAGGACATGAAGTCTTTTTTTATGCATTTGGATCACACTACTACTGCTCTACCTCCAAACGTACAACACCTAGAACACTTCAAAGATGGACAAGATCATACTATTGCACTGTTCAAATAATTTGAGCAAAATGAAAAGTCAGAATAGGCAAATGCGTGTTAATATGAGAAGTCCTAGTTAAAACAATAAACATTTCAAACTTGTAAACATTTTATTTTACAGCTGGGTGGGTATGACAGGCAGACTTATTCAGTATAACTCAGCCTATAATCACATTCAGTAAATGTTTAAAGATAGGGAATAAAGGACCAAGAAGTACCATTAAATAAAACAATTTGTGGTTTATTACCAATGGATTTAATGTACATTATGTTATGAATTCACAGAAAAAGCCATTTGTTCATGTACAAATTACAAATACACAGCCTATTCTCTCCACTCTTTAGTAGAAATGTACACTGGGTTCTTCTCTCCCATTACTGTCCCACAACAGCATCGCAACCTGGCAAGACTTTTGAGTGAAACAGAGTCAGGAAAAGACAGTTAGAGTCTCTTGAAGACGTAAATGGAGGGAGCAGCAGCTCTTGTAGAAAACATGAAGCAGAGTTTAGTTCTGTGTTTTGCAGATGTCTGATTGCATCTGACAGCTGTTACACATCGAAAAGAAAAGCCCGAGGAAAGCTTCTTTCCAAACCTGAGTGACTTTCGTCAGCTCAGGCAAAAACTTCCAGGCTAAACGGCCTGATGGTGCAGTGGTGTGATGACGACAGCTAGTTCCCAGAGGTCAGAGGTCGGAGGAAGGAGTGGAACGGGCAACCGGAATCCTTGCGGTATGAAATATTCAATGATGTTTTAGAAGTGCTGTGAAACATGACAGGATCCCCCAGCATAAAGCCATATGTTGGGTTTGTCAGGAAGCTAAAAGAGCAGATCCACCTCTGCTGCCTCATAAAGCACCACTTAGAGACAAATTCAAGAAAAAAAAGATATAAACAAACATACTTTCTTTTACATGTCTCACTCCCAGAAATAAGCTTCATCAAGTAACTTTATAATTCATCTTTGTCTAATGTGTTTTCTTTATACAGTGTTGAATATAGTGGATTCAATTTTGTGTGTGTGTATTTGCATGTGTGTGTATTGTGTCATGGACTTGCTGATTTCGTTCACTCTTCTCAGATCTAAAAAGCACCTCAACTCTTTACTTCCAGAAAATCCACACATTAGCTTACAATCAACGTGACCGGGTCTCCGATAACCGTCCAGGCATTTATGTAACTTTGGCAGCAAAACACGTATTTATATAGACGTTTCCTAAGGATTCTTCAAAGCAAGTAACTGGAAACAGGAAGACCAGTTCACTACTCACATTAATCCCATCGACTGGTTGGACTAAAACTCACTTAAAGCAAAACAAAACAAATAAATCAGAACCATCGGTCAGCCATATGCGCCAGTAGAGTGGAACTAGAAAGTAATTTCTTTTATCCAGCTGACCAATAATTTACCTCTCAGGCATAATAATTTAATTGCATAAAGACAAAAAAAGGCAGCTGGTGTATATGATGCTGTTGACAACACAATCTAACAGTCCATTATAAAAATGATATAGAAATATTTGGGATGTGATAAGTAAAATGAAACATGGTTCGGATATGCTAAAGGAAAGGAAGACCGTTGCTCCCTGTGCTCCTCCTGCTCCGCGCCGACAGTCAGCTGAGCTGCAGGATGTTCACGATTCGATTGCTGCCGACAATTTTTCATTGGCCCGACTGTAGTCAGTGGATGTCCTCACAAGTATAGTATTATGAGCTTGTGCGTGTGGTTTTTGTGCCCCTTCTGGTCTCTGCCTCCTCTCACTGTGTGGATGTTTGCTGTTTGTCCGTCTTCACGCAGTAGTTGGGTTTGTCGGAGACCTTGTAGCCTGGCAGGCACTCGCAGCGGTAGGAGCCCACTGTGTTGATGCACTTCCCGTTTCTGCACAGCGACATCCGGCTGTTCAGCTCCGAGCACTCGTTCACATCTGCACGCAGAGAGAGGCGCCGGCGTGAAACAGAGGAAAGGTACAACGGGTTTATTACGTTCCAGCGAGCGGCCGCCTACCGACGCAGGCCATGCGGGACAGGTCCAGGGTGAATCCCGCAAAGCAGTCGCAGGTGTAGCCCTCCTGAACCCGGACGCAGCGGCCGTTCTCGCAGCCGTTCAGGATCCCGCACTCCTCAGCTCGCAAGCCCTCGAAGGCACTGTAGCGATCTGCAGCACAGGCATGCACCACACACAACGCCTCACCGGTTAAGCCAGGTGAGAGTACAGATCGGAGCCGTTAATAAACTTACCTGCCTTACATCATATGATCAGCATTGGAAAACAGCAGCAGTAGTAAAGTTGGAAACTTAACACGTGGATATTACCACAGAATCCTAACATCTCAGACCTGATGTCACTGCCTGGCCACAAAAAAGGTTCCCACCAAAAAAATACAAAAGATCACACACTCTAATGTTTCATTGGACTGCCTTTAACTGTGATGATAGCACACATTTGTGGGGGGGAATTTGCAGTTAAATGTATCGTTAAAATGGGGTTTAAAAAGTTTTTAATGTGATCAAGCTGCAGGACCAAAAATGACTAATAAGTGCATATAAATATCAAGCGTATTTTTCTCAATAAACAAACTGTTGAGACCCATAAAACTCAAACTAAAACTTAAATGTTGTTTAGATATGAGTTTGGTTCAGTGTCACTAATCTCTGCTACACCTTTGAAAAAATTGAGGCTCTGAATAAAACAAGTTTTAATGGATAACTACTCCTAATAAGATTTATTGTAATGGCTGTCAATACAAGTTATGTGTTATTTAAGTTATAACATGTTAAGCTGCTTTATTTTAAAACCTTTTTTAAATTTTACATGTCCAGGATGACTGAGTGCCAGAAAGTAGGTAGAAATAATGAACAATAGAGAAATGTGTATCTCTATATGATGATAAGGTGTTTCCAGTTTTCGTAAAAGGAGCTGTGGAGCTCCTCCTCCTCCTCCTCCTCCTCCTCCTCCTTCTTTGTCTTTAAAAGCAACAACATTCCACAGGAATGCATGCAGTAACAAAAACCAAATGTTTTGTAGGATGTGCTGTTCATATATAACTTAATCACATTTAAGAGTCAAGGGAGTAACTAATGAATAAATGCAGTCTATGGTATGCTTACACACATTATGAGTAAGATTTCCAAAAGACGGAAGTGCCGCTTTCATCTTGCTGTGACACAAGATGGCAGCAAAGTGCTTCCAAACCCCACTGCATTTGGCTGTCTGATCTGCGACGTTAAAACCACTGGCAGGTGAATCAGTCTAATCTGACCATCTCAACAACAGCTCAGCAGCTCTACTTGGTAGGATGCAGCTGAGGGGAACTAACAGCCAGACATGAACATCCTCACATCCTCCTGGAGCTTCTTGTTTTTTTCATCTCCTCTGGTTTGAAGAAGGAGCAGCTTAAAGCATTCCTGTGGTAACTAAATGAGTCCTGCAGTGTGCAAACCTTTTTTTTTATTTCATATTAAAAAGATAGAAAAGATGTTCCTCTGAGCACTTGTTCCTCTTCTATAACATCAACTTGTTATTACTAAAATCAATTAAAGGCAGGGATCTTTCTACCTCACCATACCCTTTAGAAAAATGAAGTAAGTATTACTAATCTGAGATACTAGTAAATTAAATCTACATCGGTGGAAAATAAGACTTCCACATGAAAAAGTAAAATAACTGATCTTTTAAGTATAAGCCAAACTTGAGCAAGAAAGCTAAATTTTTCGGTTCTTCAGATAATTACACTGGAGCCTTTCTCAATGGGTTTTCTACATTAATCAACATGGAAACATACATTACCTGATACAAACCACAGCTTTTCTGAAAATGTAATTTTTATTTGAAGTACTTTAGAGTTTTACATATGTGAAATTCTACCTAACATTGCTGGAACTTTGCTACTGTTTTTCAGGTATCGAACTAGTGAAGATGAAATATCAAGTAGATATTTCATAGCACATAGAACTGGTTTTAAATCAGATACCATTATTAGCCATGTAGGTTTTCGGTTCCCTGTGTTTTTTTTCCCCATTTTGTTCAAACTTGCCATCCTGTGTCAGTAGAAGCTGCTCTCCCAAGACAAATCCTCTAATAAAGGTTCTCAGTCATCTGATCAAACAAATGTATGTCTGAAGGGTAAATACTTACGCTCTTCGTTTTCGTAAAAGTTGCGGACATGCTGCTCATCGGGAGACGTCATGTAGTCTGGGCTCACTTCATATTCATGAACCGGACCGGCAACCAGGGCATCTTGGCCATAAGGCTGTCGCCTCCCACCCAAAGGAATGTTGCAGATGTATGCATAGTCCTCTGAGGAGAGAAAAAACAGTTTGTGGAGAAGAGAAACTAAAGAATAAGAAATATCTGAGAAATAAGTGAGGTTTATCAAGTCCCAAAGTACTTCACGCTACTTTCAGTCATTCTCCCATTCACATGTTGAAGCTCCTGGATAGTAGCCACAGCTGTTCTGGCACAGACTGACAGAGGGCAGGCTGCCATGCGCTGGAGCCACCTGTTCGGCCCTCTTACTGCCACCAGCAGGTAAGATGGGGCTGAAGTGTCTTGCCCAAAATCACAATGTCTGAAACCGAAGATCAAACCGACGACCCACCGACTGCATGACGAACTTCTACCTCCGTCTCTACCATCGTCCCCATCATCAACTAATGACAGTTATCAAGATTGCTCAGCAGAATTAAGACTTAAAAATATACTAAAACTTTGTCTTAATGTATTAAAACTTTACATTAACAGTGAAAATAACAGGCAAGTCAAACTTAATCATTATTCTTCCCACTTTTCAGAATAAAAAAAAAACACCTTAAGTGTCAAAATATTTTGTAAGGAGGAGATGCACTTATGTCGCAGAGCTGTGATATACCAAGTGCATCATAATTATGTGTCTCTGAGTTGCGTACCTGAGTTTCGGGGGGGACACAAGGCGCACACCATCCCCCAGGCCTCTCCGAAGCGACAGCAGCACTCGGTGTAGGTGATCTTCCTGTTGGGCCCCAGAGGCCGCGTGCACATCTTGTTTTCTGTGACTGTCTGCCAGCAGATCCCCTGATAGTTCAAATCCTCCATCTCTTGTTGCTCTATAAATACAGCCAGTCTTACTATCTAGAAGGAACCACACCCTATGGGCTCTGTTTGCACTCAACTGTAAAATTATGTTATCAACTGGAATATCATATGCAAATAATACCAACACTGTCATTTATTAGTATTAGTGGTTGCTAGTGATCAGAATCATTCAGTTTCCTTTGAGCTACTGGGGAATAGATTTCACTTTTCAGCCACATATTTTACTTTTCATATCTTCATACATCATTCTGCTATGGAGCATCTATGCCTTTACAAGAGAGTATTGTCTAGTGTTGAGATAAGATCGTAGGACAAAGGAAGCTAAAAAAAGCCTTTTTGTGACGTACTGACTGCAGCTTCTGAAGAGAAGTCTGTCTGGATGCAAAGTTGGACCAAAAGTGGTGGGATTATCATAACCATAATTTTAATAATCATATTTTTCTGCTTTTGTTTACGTGTGAATAGTTTACGTGTCTGGCTTCTCCTGGTGCAGAATTATGATGCATGTATGCATCAACGGAGTAAAAGTCGGATTGAAGGCAATGCTTAAAGCTGCATCACTGTCCAGCCTGCTGCATACAGACATCAGAAGTGTTTACAGGCTGCATAAGCAGACCAGAGCTTTACAAAGTCTGGAATCGGAAATCAATCCTAAGGCTCTGATTGGTTTATTTGAACTGATGTGTTTTTTTAAAAGATGGGTAAATGTGATTTTTTTGTTTTGTTTTGTTCACATATTTCTTCTTTTGCACTAAAACAGTTTTAAAATACAGAGACTTTAATGAAAAAACTGAACTCTCACCAGCCATCTGCGGATGCATAACACAGCGGTTACTGTTGGAGTCCAGCACCATGGGGGGTCTACAGAAGCAGTTGAAGGAGCCGTCTGTGTTCAGACACTCTCCTCCATCACAAACAGACTCATCCAAACACTCATTGACATCTTCAGAACGGTGAGACAGACAGACAGACCATATTCATTAGCTAGACGATGAAACGGAGCCGTTTGACTCTCTAGAAACACGTCTCTGTTTTACTGACCTGTGCACTCCAGCTTGACCGGGTCATAGTAGTGTCCGCTGGTGCAGTAACACTCATAGCTTCCCTCTGTGTTCCCACAGTAGCCGCCTTTACACACCTCCTTATCAAACAGTTTGCATTCATCTGCGTCTGCAAACAGAACAGAACATGGTCTGTTTGATCACCCCTGAAAAACTCATCTTTGTGCATCTACACTTCTCAGCAAAACACGCCTTCAAAGCTCAACAAGGTCTGCGGGGGCTGGGGAGCAGTTGTTTAAAGTATTCTGCCTTGGGTAAGAACTTCCGTCAGCACCATGAGTTAACACTGCCCCCACCTGATCAGACTGTTCCCTTCCATGAAGCAAACATCCACTGTTTTCCAGTTTGCAAAGATGGAACTTTGACAAACTTCCCATCTGCTTGTTGCTTAAAGCTGCAGTACGTAGCTTTTACAAAAATATGTTCTTTTATTAAAACTGTCATCGTGTTATGACAATGTGGTATAAGACTTACCTGTAAAAAAAAAAATTGGATCTCCTCCACCTCTTCCCTGAGCTACTATTGCCATCTAAAGAAATGCACCGCTGTGGGGTTCAGCGTGGTTGACATGACCAAACACCTTTGTCCACTAAAAACCAACTTCCAGGAAGTCCCCTCAGATGTGTGCTTAGCGATCTGGCATTCTCTGTGTCAGCAGTCTGTTCAACACAAAGGGGCACTGCCTCCTCACTGATTGCACATGCAAAAAAATGCATCATAAAACTCAAAACTGAAACCCATCACCCACACTTGACCGAGGCCCAATCAGATCGTTACAGTCGCAGAGGATTTCAAGCTAGTGGAACTTATTCAGTTTGTAGGGACAAAAACAAAAAAAACCTGCTACAGAAACAATAAGATGGCGCTTGGTGCGTACAAAATGAAGAAGAGTTGTTGATAAAAATCATCATTACCAGATAACACCTTAAAATATATCATGCCTTTAAATTGGATCAGGGTGAACTGCTTCCACTTGTCTTACCTTTGTAAGTGCTTGAGAACATTACTCCATATAGCAGGTCTTCTTTGGGAATAAAACCTCTTCCGGATGGACACATCTCGGTGAACTGGTCTAGAAGAGAGCAGACACGGAGGATCCAATATAAGCTGTTCTGTTTGCTGCAGATTGTTTCCATAAATACAGTTACATACTGCTGCTGCATCCTGCAGGGACCCCACTCTCTGCACATACAGTCATTTGGAGGAAAACAGTCAAAACTTTTGTGATAGATTTTCATGGATAGGGTTTCCACGGAGACAGAATGGGGACTGATGGATGGATGTTATTGGAAACCAAGGACTCACACTGACTTCTAACTGAGTTCTCCAACCGTTTCCTAATTGGGAGTTTATCGTTGTTTGATTTTAAAGCTGATCAACCTTAACAACACACTGCATGGAGACGCAGGTTAGAAATGAGAGGCTTGGAGGCATTCTGATCCACCGGCTCACCTGTGCCATTAACAGGACAAGGGTACACCTCACAGTTGTCCCCCCAGCCAGCTCCAAGAGTGCAGCAGCACTCCTTCAGCGTGACGTGGCTGCTCAGCACACTCTCACAGAGGTTCTCGTCACTAAGATGATAGTAGCAATCCTTCCTTTCCACTGAAGGCGCTGAAAAGAAACCAACAGAAAAACATGAACTGAAATTGTAACTGATCTTCAAACAGGTTTTTAAAGCCTAAACAAGCTTGTTGAGAGATTTTTCCAGCATTCTAACTAGACCTGTCATGATGACAAATTTCGCTGGACAATAAATTGTCAGAAAGATTATTGCAATAAATGATAATATTGTTATGGAGGAATTCATGGGGAATTAAATGGTTACTTTTATCCACGTGATGGAACAGGAGACCAGATTTTAATCTTATAAAGGTCACACTAAAGGTGGTTCAGGCACCACATCATAATTGCGTTGTACGATATGCGGATTTTTATAAACATGTCTGGATGAGTAGAACCTTAAAGCTAGAAGGGCGTTACGTTTGTGAGCTATATGTCAGTTTAACTGAGAGTCTGTTGTGAAGAACAGGACATAGTACAGAACAAAATGAACAAGATGGAAGAATCAAGAAAACGTATTCTTAGCCAGCTTTGAGGTGGCAGTCTAAGCTGACAACAAAACTGAAAGAATCTATAATAAAAAGTAAAAAAAATCCATTATTTCTTTAGTCACTGGATCAGGACTTATTTTCATAGATCAGTTGTTAAGATGCTGCTTGAAATTCCAAGCTAATGAAATCCGACCTGTCTTTGGAATGAAAGCTGTGCTGTGGGCTCGTCGTCAGCTGTGGGTGTCAGTGTGGGTTACCTGTTTGAGTGGGCTCACACTTGGCAATCATGACGTTGTAGTCCAGACCATTGGGACACACACAGAGGAAGGAGCCATCCACGTTCATGCACTCGGCCTCTCCACACACACTGCTCAGGAGCTCACACTCATTCACGTCTGTGGGAGAACACACATGGAGTTTTTAATGAAGAATCTGAACTGAGAAATGTGGCAGTTTAATATAACATGGTATGTGAAATAATGACGTTTAGTGGCCAGAGCCAGTTGCAGGTTAAGCATTGTACAAACAGGCAATCTAGATTTATTGTTTTAACCAGGATTCTCCAGTATTTAGTTCCATCCATCTTCCAATAAATCGGACTCGCTTCTCTGTCCATGATGCTGCCACTACCATGTTTCACCATCAGTGTTCCTGGCGACGCATAGTTTTAGCTTTATAATACATGTATTATGTGCATATACACATTTTGGATTGAGCCCAAAAACTTACTTTGGTCTATATGTTGCTTAAAAAGCAACATTCTAAATGCACATTCTAAATTAAATGTTTGCTTTATGAGGCGGATGAGGAAAGTGACAACTCTCAAACCTCACATTTATGGTTGAGGTTAATTTATTATTTATATGGCCCATTTTTGGCCTCATCTGGTATTTTTAATTACCTTTGATAGTCTTTATGGGGACCAAAGAATTGTGGGATGATCTTAGAGCTAAAGTCTGATTTAAGTTTAGCTCAAACTTAAAGCTAGGAATCTACTAGTAATGGTTAAGTTTGGTGTTAAGTCTCTGAGTTCCAATTTATTATTTATTTAGTTTAACTACAAGCTGCAAAACAACAGCATTTGTAAAGTTTTATTTTTATTTTTTTTATTAATCCTGCATCTGTCAGGGCAACAAAGTTCAAACATTGAATTGAATTGACTTTTGAATTTCCCTATG
Organism: Poecilia latipinna; assembly: GCF_001443285.1. Classification (NCBI taxonomy): domain Eukaryota; kingdom Metazoa; phylum Chordata; class Actinopteri; order Cyprinodontiformes; family Poeciliidae; genus Poecilia; species Poecilia latipinna. Next base: position 95,088 of record NW_015114318.1, on the reverse strand, counting down.
CATTACTTATGGCAGTCCCCAATAAAGGTTTGACTTATAGCAAGTTCACTGGAAATCCTAAACAGTCATGTGTAAATTCATTTCAGTATAATCCCTATGTCATTAGTTAGGGTAAAAAGAAAAGTATGCAAAGTAAAAACAGAACAAGGATGATGATAAACAGGAAACATTGTTAAATAGTCCTGTTTAAAAAGAAGTAAAGTTCACTTTGGTTGGAGGGAAATGACACAATTAAAGGGGAGGACAGATTGAAAACGGAGAGGAAACAGACGGTGCTGGCTGATCAGACAGCAGACCGGGCTGGAAAAGAGGAAGAAAGTGAAATAACACTCATTCTAAATGGTTAGTGGTACACCACCGCTGTTGGCTTCCAGTCTGTGTGTTTGTGTGTAAGTGATTCCATGTGGAAGGGCCACAGGGCAGGGACGGTTTAGCAGCTGGCTGGACTGAACTCGGGTGGGACCAGGAAACCGTGCCAAGGAACAGATGGCAATTGTGCTTAAATGGGCATGCAGCAAATACTGTATTCTAAGTCTGGAAACAAAATGTGTGTTTTGGTGGCATTGCCCACTAAGTGTGCATGCGTGTACATGTCTGCGTGCATGTGTGTGTACCAGGTTTTTATATGCTTTTGGGGACCTATTTCTGTCTGCAGTGTGGGGCTGTAGGGACCACTGCTCCTTGTGGGGACATTTTCTTGGCCCCCATGCGAAGAAATAATGTTTTTAGGTTAGGGGTTAGGCTTAGGACTAAAGTGTGAATTGACTTTTGATGAGGGTTAGGTTTAGAAGTATGTGATGGTTTGGGGTATGGGTAGGAATATTGTGGGCGAGTGTGCGTGTGTGTGTGTGTATTTGTGTGTAGTGGCTGGAAATAGGTTGTGACAAGCCGTCCTGCTGGAGGAAATCAAACTAGATGGGAACAGCATGGAGCCTTTCAGCTACTCCAAATCAAATCTGAACAAAACCATTGGTTTTCAGCCTGATCTCCATGTCCTTCCATTCCACTGGGATGCATTATTATGCTCATTATTCTGGCTTCCAAATCGTATCTGAAGTCACTGCTATAGCCAAAGATGACAGAGGCAAACTGTAACTGCTTCAAAGATGGTCCAACTGTTCTGATATCCTTTCTGAATACAGAATCCAGGTTTCACCAGGAAAGCAGCAAAGCTGTGTAGGGAGAGCAGTACAGCCATTTTGTCATACACAAATATTACCAGTATGCACAAAGCATTAAGTTGGTCCATGGTTAAAAAAATATTCACGGATCTCCAATCCAGAACCGCACAGCATTCTGAGAGATGTAGGCAGAGGAAAGGCTTTAGCTGTTTGACCTCTCACAGCGAGCTCAGCAAGGTTAGTGGCATCAACTAACTCACTCTTCGGTTCCCTAGCAACAACCTGTTGAGTAACTTGCACAGCAGCAGTTTCAGGTTTCGCCTGACAACAATGGCGTGAAGTGAAAACTGGAGAAAACAGGAAAAGATTGTGCCACCACTTTGGCAGTATTTCAGATATTTAAAGCAAAAAAACTAATCAATAATTACTGATATTGACAGTTATCAATATCGACTGATTTGGAATGCTTATATCATAATGAGTTTCTAAATCCAGCCCTATGATGAGGGGCATGAACAGTTAGCACAGCACTGCTTCCCGGTGCCATTCTGGATGTGTCAGCTCCTAATCAAACTGACACGGTCCTGGCTAGTCTGCATGTGGGCCATATTTCATCTGGGGCTGTAACTGTTTTCATCGGTGAGTCTAACCCGATACACACTCAATGTGAGCCAGACACTCACCCTCGCAGGCGTGGCCGTCCTGGGACTCCTGGTAGCCTTGGTCACAGAGACACTGGAAGGAGCCCAGCCGGTTCTCACAGTAGCCGTGGGGCCCGCAGCGCGTCTCGTTGAGCCCGCACTCATCAATGTCTGAAAATAGCAGGAACCAGAAAAAAGCTCAATAACGGCACCTCTCATATGCCTCAACGTTAGCCTTTCGATTTTATGTTTTGTATTTTATGAGGTGTAAGAATGAAATATCTGACCAAATATCTGCCTTTCCTCACTTTCCCCTGGAGACACATTAAAACCTGCAGCATTAAGAGTAAAAGAGGAATAGTGCACTGTAATGAACGCTGGTATGCTCTATAACTAAAGGACCCACCATAAAAATATACACCCAGACTGCTACACACACACACGCACACGCACACACACACACACACACACACACACACACACACACACACACACACACACACACACACACACACACACATATTCTCACTGGAGTCTGAGTTTGCATAAATCACGAGAGAGAGGTCAACAAATATTCTTGCAAGTCTAGACAGCAAGCTTAAAGTCTTCTGTCTGCTTCTCTTCCTGTTCGTCTCGGGTTTTCGGAGGTAACAGAGGGAGCATGAAGCAGCTCTGACAGACAGCCCTGGACTCCCTCCACGGTGCTGAAAGCTGGGGCAACATATCTCAAGGAAATTGTTGATATTCTTCTCATCTGCCGTATCCTCCGAGTGTCTCAAAGTGATGGAGATATAGAATAGGGTGATGAAAACCAGAGCAGACATGGTGACACATAGCTGTTGTTTGCCTTGACAACTGCTCTGGAGAGCTGTCGGAACCTGAGGCATTGAAAATGGTTGAATCTGAATAAATCAATGGTGCCTAGAATCCAACAGAAATATTGCGAGCAGCGCCTGAAGTTAACAACATGTGTATAGAAACCAGCCAGGATTCCAGAAATGATTATTTTTAATAAAAGAATGGAGAGAAATTTTATTGTAGGTGCACACAATAGAAAACAATATATAGTTATTTCTGTACATTGTAACTGAACCCACTGAATGTGATTCTGCATCAGGATAAACCAAAGTGTTCCACAATCACACCGTTCCTACGGTTTAAACTCGTTTTTCTTAATGAGAGGAAATACCAATGCATACTACCAGTTAGGTGGTTACTACATGCTAATTACACTTGACTAGTTTAGCTGTTTGGCAGTACATTGGACCACCAGCATTTGTGGGTGTACTGAAGGCCTTTCAACCATCTCATTGCCATGGTTTCAACAGTGGATCAGGGATATACTGAGTTCTCAGTAAACTCTCTGGCCAAACAGAAGTAACTTTCTTCTGGACAAAAGAAGTGCTGATTTAGCTTTATGACATATACATATAAAACATATACTGGATAATGCATGTCATGTCATGTTCCCTTCCAATCAACCAGTGTTTTTCTAGGACTGTCTCAACATAAGAAATACTAACCCCACTGCTTGGGGTCACTTCTTTACTTACACTAGAGGTGTGTAAACCATACCTGTACCAAAGTACCGATGAAAATAGGGCCAATATTGCTGATACCGAAACAAGGTCAGTATCGCCAATACCTGCACCTGCACACTTGGTATTGATATTTTGGATCAATCCATCTACCTCCAACTTACACAGCTGGAGGATATTCAGTCTTTGCAATAGATGAGTGAAAGCTATTATTAATATCAGGTAGGATTTTTTTCACTTTTATACGTCTTCTGTATTCTAAACACAACAAGGTTCAACAGGACAGGATAAGACCACCCTTATTTTTAAAGATAAATTAGCTGGACTAATTGCAAAATATAATAATATTTATCCTTCCCAAACCATTGGTGTGTTTGTGTATGTATAGTTGTCTTACCATCACAAGAGGGCGCATGGAGGCTGGCGGTGAACCCACTGTCACACACACACAGATAGGAGCCTTCGGTGTTGAGACACGAACCATGAGGGGAGCAGAGCTCAGCCTCCTCCACACACTCGTCCACATCTGAGAAGTGACAGGCCAAGCCAGCAGAGAATGGAGTTTAAACAACTTTATCTAGTTTCACTGAGGCGTCTGGCAGCTTTACAGCAGCTAAGATGTTGGAGCCCCTTCAGTTCAAAGAGGAACTTCAACCTCAAAACACATAAACAATAGCAACCACATAAAGCAGTGTGACTCGTCACCTATACAGCTGGTTTCATTGATCTGCCTGAAGCCCTCGGGGCAGGTGCAGGTGTAGGAGCCCATGTTGTTGACACACTCTCCCACAGACACACACGGGGAAACCTCCTCCTGACACTCATCCACATCTGGATTGTAAACACAGGAGGAGGACATGTCAGTTTGTTTGGTCTATTTTTATCGATTAGGATAGTAAAACTGGAGGGTATATTTGCCACATTAAGTATTAATATGCCAAGTTTGGATTCAGATAAGCATGTTGTTATCTGAATCCAGATAACATAACAACATATCCTTTTTTGTTACTTAAAAGCAAAAAAGGAAGACAGACAAAAGAAATAAAAGCCACTAGTGATGCATCTGGCGTAAACTATAACAATCACCATAAATAGTTTGCAGAGTATACTTTGGTAAAAATAAGTTATTAGATTATCTAATTCAGTGAAAGACACAGAACAAAGGTAAAGAGAGTTTTTGTCCACATTTAGACAGGCTATTAAAAAGAAACTAATTAGTTATGAAAACATTTTAGATTTTTATTCTTGACCAATTTATCCAAAACACAGGTGCATTTCACAATATCATTAAAAAATTTTATTCCGCACTTCAATTCAAAAAGTGAAATGAAAATAATAAATAAATTATTGGTAAATCTCAGTTTCATCGATCTATTTCTCTCAGTTTTTATGTTTAGGATTGTAATCCCCTCAAAGCTGGGTTGTTTCTGTTTCTTGTATATATATATATATTTTCCTTCCACTTGATTTTTCAATAACATGCTTGACCATAGCATTCTGTGACTAATTGTAACCCAGCTTTTGGCGGATTTGTGCGGTTTTCCCCATTATTGTGTAGATAAAATACATCATCCTGAAAGCAATAAATCTATGTAATGAATTTTACTCTCTGAATATATATAAAAAAAGCATTTTAATGATGCTCTATCATACGGAGAGACACACCTGCACATCAACCACTGATAAAGTAGGTAAAAGCGAGAGCCTGACTCAGGCTGAACGATTAACGGGTAAGTGTGAGTGATAAATACAAACCATCACACTGGTCCCCAGCTGATGACACTCTGAACCCGGGTCCACACTGACACAGGAACGAGCCTTCAATGTTCAGGCAGTGGCCTCTGACACACACCCGCTCATCATGGCACTCGTCTACATCTGGAAAGATACAAAGGTTTACACTGTACATTATCAACGAAGTGTTAATCGTTGTTATGCGTTATTGCATAAACAGTGTGTTTTTCAGTATTCTTTTTCAGCAGCCAATTCTCACACAGTCAATTCAGAAAAATCTGAGAATTGACCCAGTTCAATGCTGAGGTTTAAACTTGAGCTACAATCACAAAATAATATATTTTGAAGAATTCTTCATACTTAACTAGTACATTTGAGATTTGTTGTCCAATGGGCGCCTGAGGCCGTGGAACATTTTACATTTCTGTTTTAAAACAAGGCTAATCTTACATCTTACTGTCTCACATTGACATTTATGTAATGTAAATCTGAGAATTGATCCAGTTCAGTGTTGAGGTTTAAGCTTCTGCTACAATCACACAAAATAAAGAATTTTATGTTTGGTCGATATTAAACTTATGTACTAAAGCAGAGAGCAATAGTATTTAAACTCTGGTATGTTAACCCACGACAGGAAATTTTGACGTTCACATAAAGGAACTATTGTTCAGATTTTAGGAAGAATCAGGCCGTCCTAGACCATGTTGGTTACAATAACAGAGTATCAACCTACCAATGCGATGGTAGGTTGATCCAAAGTGTCACACCTACCAATGCAGCGACCTCCTTGGCCAACAAAGCCAAGAGGACAGGCACCACAGCTGTAACCTCCAGGCTCATTGTAGCAAATACCTGAAGGACACACTGTCCTGTTTTCACACTCATCAATGTCTGTGAAGAAGAGACAAAAGAAAGACAGACAGCTGTGATTATCTGTCCAGTTTCAGCTCCTGTATGAATGGCGCTCTTGAAAAGCTCCTCCTTCTGCCACTCAGCAGACAATTAGACTGCAGGGAACTATCTGAGATACAATGCAGTTAGCATTTGGACTGGTTATATCATTCCCAGATTCAATCAGGAGATGCCTCTCAGCAGACAGTCCCATTGACGGCACATGCATTAAAATAAAAGAAAACTTGTTCAGGGCGCAATGGACAGAAAAGTTATGTTTCTGGATAACAAGGCATTAGCCACCATCTTACTATCTCACCTTGACATTTATGTAAAGTTATGTAAATCTGAGAATTGATCCAGTTCAGTGTTGAGGTTGTTCACATAAAGGAACTATTGTTCACATTTTAGTAAGAATCAAGCAGTCCTACATCATGTTAGTTACAATAACAGAGTATCAGTGAACATAAGGAGTCAGACCTACCAATGCAGCGACCTCCTTGGCCAACAAAGCCAAGAGGACAGGCACCACAGCTGTAACTTCCAGGCTCATTGTAGCAAATACCTGAAGGACACACTGTCCTGTTTTCACACTCATCAATGTCTGTGAAGAAGAGACAAAAGAAAGACAGACAGCTGTGATTTTCTGCCCAGTTTCAGCTCCTGTATGAATGGTGTTCTTGAGGAGCTCCTCCTTCTACCGCTCAGCAGCCAATTAAACTGCAGGGAACTATCTGAGATCAAATAGTGGTGCAGCTGCAAGCAAGCATTTGGACTACAGTAGTTATATCAATGCCAGAAGAGGAGACACCTCTCACGAGTTTTCTTGTGAGATCTGCATATGTTGTTGTTACTTATATATCAAATCTTCAAACAGGATATTTCCAGGGATCTGTGACTCAGATGAAGGTATTAGTCCTCAATGGAATCATCCGTTGTTCACCTCCTGGACTGCTTGTCTTCTCCCTTCTCTTTCTTTCAGGTTTCTGTCTCTAAAGGTCATTAAGTATGACACTGGGTTCAAGCTGTGGCTTAAGGCTGGTTTCAAATTGTGCAGTTATGGGCTTTCATAGACATGATCATTAGTCAAGAGAAAACTGCAGTTCATAGTGTTAGTTTCTTTTCATTGTGATTCTGCTGTGAAAAAAAAATACTTCTTCAGCCCTTAGCAATCAATTTGCTCTTAGGAAAATTGACTGCTAAAATTAGACCAGCCCACAAATTTGCTAAAGTCCTCTGGGAGGGAATGTGTCATCATGAGAGTCTGCGAGAAGGTTTTGTTACCTTTTGCCCTGCAATAAAGATAGAGATGCAATAAATTTTGCGAGACTAAGAACATGTTTTTTGGCATTTTCACGGTAGCCGAGAATGGTTTCAAATGACAGAGTAGCGCTGAAGTTTGATGAAGCCGGGCCTTTAAAGAGCATGAAAAATGAAGTTACTAATTGAAGACTTGCTACGGACTTGGACAAGAAAAAGCAGACACTCGCGTTTGTGCTGTGGCTCAAAGGTAGAGCTGGAAAGACTGCTTTGGAAACATCCACAATCTGAGAAACATTAAAAATGGTACATGGTCCGTACTTGTTTAGCGCTTTATCCAGTCCAGAGTCCAAAAGTGCTTTACACTACATTCACCTAAACACGCATGCATTCACATGCTGATGGTGGTAAGGTACTGGTAACAAAAGAGTTTAATGTCCATGGGGTTCTACATATCAGACTTTGAGCAACGACACAACCACATGAAGAAGTACAACTACCCTGCTTGATGCTACACTGGCACGTAAACTCCTGGATATGGCATGTCTTGAGGAGCAGAGTATGTAGCTTGCTCTGTCAAATCCTTGAACACAGTTCAAGTTCAGATTGAAGCAGATTTTTGGAGAAAAAAAAATCAGAGCAAGAAATGGTAGCGAGACTCGATATACTGCGGGTTTTTTTTCTTTTTCTTTTTTTTTTAAGAGTAAAGACCACAGGGCAAATTCAGAGCAGCCACATCAGTCTCAGCAAAGTACAAATCCATTTGACAAATATGGGGCATTTGTCCATTAGGCCAAAGACTGCCTGCATCAGAGAAGTGAAGTAAAGTTGACAGAAGATGAAAATATGGATAAATGTAACATTATATTATTTACTAAGGTAATGAGAGACTTTGAGATCTTCCAAACCGAATAACTGGGATCAGCTGTCATTGACACTGCATGCATGTATAAGTGGTAGCAAGTAGCAGGATAGTTGCATAAATGACCTAAGCTAAAGCCAAATTGACAAAATGCTGCAGACTTTTCAAATCTGGAGATGGTCACCTGGTACACTACCACAGAAAAAATGAACCTTCAAGCCAAGATCGGGCAAACAAATTGCCACACTGAAACTAAAGTGATTGATATTCCTTTATTGTTGAACACAATGTCTCTAAAGAGAACAGGAACTGTTTTAGACATGGAGAATGACAGAATCGTCATGTCTAAGCAACACGTTCCTCTCGAGCTCACTAGTTCGAAACACTACTGTGTGGACCTTAGAGATGAAAATGCAATTATGTGAGTGGCAAAAAAGTGAAGTCCTTATCGTCATAGCAGATATGTCTACAAAAGAGAAACATAAAGTTCCCCAAAGGCTTCACAAGTAATTTGACCACGCCTTCACAGGCTGGCTGCAGAGCCTCATTCACAGCTCTAGAAATACTGACAGACTGTCCAATCATCTTACAACAGGAGAGCAATATACCTCTCTCTCTCTCTCTATGTATATATATAAAAAATTCCCCTCTCACCCTCCATGGGTGGTCTCTTTCATCCTCTGAGCTCGGGTCCTCTACCAGAG